>NW_011495069.1:10118707-10126878 GCF_000754665.1 Bison bison bison | reverse complement strand
GACTGAGTTGTAGACGTAGTAGCGCTGTAGCGCGCCCTGGTCGCTAGCGATGCGGCCCAGCGCCGCGTGCATGGAGCGGGCGCCTGCGTCCGGCACCCCGTAGGCCTCGGTCACCCGGTACTCGAGCTCCCAGCGTGGCTCCCCCAGCGCGTTCACCTGGCTCAGGTTCAAGAAGTAGGTCACCATGTCCTGCAGGGGAGCGCGAGGCGGGCGGGCCGTGAGCAGCTGTCCACTTCCGCCCCCAACCCTCCACCTTGCATTTGATCCCGGATTCTAACAGCTGTAATCAGGACCACTCTTAGTATGCTTGGCAGACATCAGCTGGTCCAAACTCCTGAGGTAACTGCATTATCATTCCCATTTCACAGATGAGGAAACTGAGTCCTAAAGAGGTTAATTCATTAGGCCAGTCTCACAGGTGCCTGAGCAGGATTGGAACCCAGGTTGTTTACTCCATGGCCTGTGTATTTTCTGTTCAAGCAAGTTCCCGGGTGCACAGAAGATTCTCAGTAAGTATTTGCAAAAAGAACGGATAAAATGAAATCGAAAAGTAGAGGAATGGAATGCCTGGCTGAGAGAGGTTATAGAATTGTGTTTTGATGGGGGCTTGGGATCCACCCAAGACATCTAGAACTCAGGTGCATTTTCTGGACTAGAATGTGGAAGGCTTATCTGTCCAATACTTTCCACCTAAGTTTGAGGATCTGCTTCAAGTCAGCAGAGGTTGGGTAAGAGGGGCTGCCATGTATGGATGGCAACTTTCTGCTAGGCATCTACATTATTTCATTTCACACCCACCTTCAGGCCAAGTGCCCATGTGGACAACAGACCATACTCTTAAAAATCCTCAGCCTGCTTCTACTCTAGAGTCAAGGACCTAGTATCTCAGGCAGTCCCTGGTTTTAAATAGCCTTTCTCAACACTGAGGTTAAGTCTCTGCACCCACCTCTTTCTGGAACTCCAACTTGAACATTCAGCTGCCTCCTCCCTTGGCATTTTCACTTGGATGCCATATAGACATCCCAAAGTTAACAGGAAAGCCAGGGTTCTGATCTTCCCTCCAAAACCTGCTCCTCCCGCAGTGACCCCGTTTCAGTAAATGGCAACCTCTTTCTTTTAGGTGCTCTGTTCAAAGCCTTGGAGCCCTCGTTGCCGCCTCACTTTCTCTTCCACCCCTCATCCAGTCCACCAGCAAATCCTGTCCACTCTGCCTTCAAAATATACCCAGGACTTCCTTGGTGGTCCAGTGGCTAACACTCCATGCTCCCAATTGAGGGTCCCTGGGTTCAATCCCTCGGAGAAAGCAGTGGCACCCCACTCCAGTACTTTTGCCTGGAAAATCCCACGGACGGAGGAGCCTGGTGGGCTGCAGTCCATGGGGTCGCTAGAGTCGGACAGGACTGAGCGATTTCACTTTCACTTTTCACTTGCATGCATTGGAGAAGGAAATGGCAACCCACTCCAGTGTTCTTGCCTGGAGAATCCCAGGGACGGGGGATCCTACATGCTGCAGCTGAGAGTTTCTTCCATGCCCCAACTAGAGATCCTGCATGCCACAACTAGGACCTGACGTAGCCAAATAATAAAATTAATGCTTTGAAACATAAATCTATCCAGGATCTAGCTCTCCTCATGAGCTGCTGCAGCCACCCTGGCTCATACCACTGTCACCTCTCAGTGGTTGTAGTCGCCTCCTCACTGATCCCCCCGTTTCCACCCTTGCCCCCTACAGCCTGTTCTTCACCCAGCAGAACAGTGATTTTTTAAAAAAATTCCAGTCTTACAGCCTATGTGACATGATCTCCACTGTGACCCCGCAGGCCTTCTTGCCCCTCCCCACCCAACACACCCAGTTCGTGCCTTCCTCCTCATTCCGCAGACATTCACATGGCTCACTCCCTGACTTGACTCGGAGTTCAGATGTCATCCTATCAGTGACACTTCCTCACCCCATCTATCTGACACCACACACATATGCACGTGCCCCGTAACTGTCACCCACTGCCTCCTCACCCTCTTCTCTTTTCTCCTTAGCACTGATTTCACGCCGCACTTAACTTTACTGTGTTTGTTTATTGCCTGTCTCACTCCGGTAAGGATGTCGGCTCTGGGAGAGCGGTGACTTTTGTTCACGTCTGTGTCTCCTGAGCTTAGCACAGGGCCTGGCACATGGCAGGTGCTTAACACATTTTGTTGCCTACATTAAGGGATCGTACTCCTTTGTCATTTCTGTAGTCACCAGCACATCCCAGGAGGTGGGGGATTGCTCGATGAGTAGGGGCCTGCTTGGCTGCAACCCAGTCGGTGTAGAGAAGACATGGGCAGCGGGCCTGCGGTCACACTGTAAGAGACTGTGACCGCCAGGCCAAAGAGATCCGACTTGTCTGGGGGGCACTGGGGAGCCACTGAAGGTTTTTGAGCAGGAGAGAGACAAGAGTGCTTAAGAAAGATTAATCCCTTCTGCTCTGCTGTACCAGATGAGCTCCAGCGGGGCTGGGCGGGAGGCAGGGAGACCAAATAGGAGGCCCTGACAATGACTGGGGCAAAGGGAGATTTGGGGGAGAATTGATCTGACCTGGTAGCAGGATTTGGAGGTAGCTCCAGGGTTCTAATGCTGAGCTCTCAAAGGGTGGAAGTAACTTGCCCTTCCTGAGGCTCTGGTGAATTAGCTGGGGAAGGTGGTGATCCATTTAGGTCCCTCCCCCACCTTCTCTGGCCCCAGCAGACCCAAGCCTCCTGACCTGCAGGCTCAGCGTAGCTCGGTCGTATTCAAACACCCGGATGCCTGGATTGTTGGCTCCGTTGACCACTCCAGGTAACGTGGTTTTCCACGGGGTGACCCCAGGTGTAAGGAACATGACACTGATGGGGGTACCTTCCAGGAGAGAGACAGTGGGGCTGAGAGTTTGATGACACAGGGAGGGAAGTGGGCTGGCCGTTGCCTTCCAGGGTGGGTACCTGCACCATCATAGAACATCCGAAAGCTGTCAGTGTGGTGGTGCCCGAAGAACTGCCCTGCGATGACTCGATGATGCCTCTGGACCACCTTCAGGTACTCCTCGTTGAAGCCCTCTCGGAACCACGCTTTGTTCCGTGTTTTCTCAAAGAAGCCCGGGGGCACGTGGCCAATGATGTACACCTATGAAGAAGGGGTACCCAGTGGGGGTTCAGAGCTGCTTTCCCCAACTCCTCTCCACCTCTCACAGTCTACCCATCTCCCCAAAAGCAAGCAACAGGCTCCAAGGGACCTCCTCCCCCTTCCCTCTCCCAGGTGATTCTGGCATCTCTCTGTACTCAGCAATGAAGGTGCTGCATTTGCCCATACTATGCCTGCCACCCAGACCACCGTTCTTCTGTTCACTTCTGTAAATTCTGACTTTACTGTTTAGTCGCTCAGTTGTGTCCAGCTCTTTGTGACCCCATAGACTGTGTAGTCCGCCAGACTCCTTTGTCCGTGGGATTGCCCAGGCAAGAATACTGGAGTGGGTTGCTATTTCCTCCTTTAGGGGACCTTCCCGACCCAGGGATTGAACCCATGTCTCCTGCACTGGCAGGCAGATTCTTTACCATTGAGCCATCTGGGAAAGCGAAAGTGAAAGTTGCTCAGTCATGTCTGATTCTTTGCAATCCCATGGACTATACGGTCCATGGAATTCTCCAGGGCAGAATACTGGAGTGGGTTGCCATTTCCTTCTCCAGGAGCCATCTGGGAAGCCCTCTGTAAATCCTGCCCATGCTTCAAAACCCTTCTCATGAAATCTTTCTGATCCTTCAGATGAATCTTCTGTTGGAGAGCTCACGCACTGTAACCAAAGCTTCCTTACATGGTTTATAACCTCTGCTGTGTAGCAGTAATGTGTGTTCACATCTTACGTTCATTGAGTCACTCAGCTGTAATGACAGTGCCTGGGCCCTTGGCCCCCACTGCGAGAGGTGGAATGGCGGGGTGGGGCAGTGGTGGCTGGTAAGGAGGGCAGTGAAGAATGTGAGCTTTGGAGAGAAACCATCGCTGAATACCAGATGCGTGTCACCTCTCTGAGCTTCAGTTTTCTCATCAGGAGGGCTACCTAACTGGTGCGGTTTTGAGAGTTCATATATCCATATAAAGCACTTAGCAACTTATCTGATGTATAGCGAGGACTCAAAAGCACCAGCAATGAGATCCTGCCTGGATACACTGGCCAGAGCAGGGACTCAGGCAAATGAGACACAATGCCAGTCGTCGGGGGCTGCCAGCCCAGCAGACTAGAGAGACACACCTCACAGAGGACTAGATGGGCACCCCCAAGGGCAAGGCGTATCTCTGAGGTCTGGCTCACACTGTGGCTGCAGCCAGACTTGGCTTCTGGAGACTGAGCTTCTAGTCTCAGCGAGTGAATGATAGTCTCTCAGGTGTGTCCGACTCTTTGCGACCCCATGGACTGTAGCCTGCCAGGCTCCTCTGAATTCTCCAGGCAGGAATACTAGAGTGAGGAGCCATTTCCTACTCCAGGGGATCTCAGCCCCACCACTCATTGTGTGACTTGAGACCGTCATTGCCCCACCAGGAACTTCACAGCACAATGGATCCCAGCCTCAGAGGCTGTTGTGAGGATGGAAAAAGCCCTCTCAGGTGTCAAGCTGATGAAGGACCCTCTGTGTCGTGAGCATCTTGAGTGAGTGGGTGTGTGTCTGTGCCAAAGTGGGGAACTTGTTCAGGAAGAGACCCCAGGGAGGGAGGAGAGGAGCAGGGAGTCCTTACCATTTCCCCAGCCAGGGATGCGTTGGTCAGCACGTCGTCCAGCCACTGGAACTGCTGGCTGGGGTCCAGCATGCCGGCCGTCTGCTCATTGCTGGTGTAGTACAGGTTGGTGTTGAGGACCACGATTCTCCCAGCCCCGCTCAGCCCCGGCAGTTTCTCAGAATAGAAGGCACCTAGGACATCACAGCCATGGGGGATGTGAAGGGGTCTCTTGCCTCCAGGCAGACACACTCTGTCCCCTGTTACTTCATTTGCCCACCTTGTCCTTCCTTGGCATCCCCCCTTCCCTTCTTTCCCACAGGATGAGCATCGTGGGTAGGACCAAAGGCTCTGGAGCCAGGCTGCCTGGGTTCAAGTCCTGGTTCTATCCCTTACTACCTGTGCCACTTGGGCAAAGTTCCTTAAGGTCTCGATGCCTCAGTTTCCTCCTCCATAGAATGGGAATAACATGGAGGTGTGTTTATCCCTCTGGATTCACTGTCAGCCCTTCTCAGCTCTCTGCCCCAGGAGCAATGGATTAAATCAATGGGTTTCTGTGCTACTGAGGGAAGGAATGAGAGGAGGTCAGGTCTCCTTGGGATGCTGTGTCCCCCATACCAGTGATTCTCAACCTGGTAATTTTGTCCCCAAGGGGACACTTGGCAATGTCTGGAGATGTTTTTGGTTTTCACAATGGGAGATGTTACTTGCAACTAGTGGATAAAGGCCAGCGATGCTGCTGAACACCCTACAATGTACAGGACAGCCCTCCCGCAAAGAATTACCCCTCCCCAAATGTCAACAGTGGCAAGGTTCAGAAACCTGGCTTGAACTGAAGGTCACTGCCCCTGCAAGGGCTGTTGTGAGGAATCTAGCAGTGGACTGAGGGCAGTGCCAGGCACACAGAAAATGCTCGAGGAATATTCACTTCTGATTCTCATTAGTGCTGCGTGGTTAAGAAGATGGGCATTGGGATCAGCCCTGGATCCTGCTCCTGAGGTTGCCTCCTCTGTTGCCCTAATGGTCCAGGAGCGAAGAGAATGAAGACAGAACACAAAATCTGGTGCAATGGCTCAGGGGACCTGCAGCCTCTATTGGACTGAGGTGCAGAGTCTACTCTGAGTCCAGCTTTTATTCCTAACTGCAGACTACAAGACTTTCTCAGATCTTATCTTTCTCAAGACACATGCCGTATCAGTTGAAAGTGAAAGAAAGTGAAGTCACTCAGTGGTGTCCGACTCTTTGTGACCCCATGGACTGTAGCCTACCAGGCTCCTCCATCCGTCCATGGGATTTTCCAGGCAAGAGTACTGGAGTGCCATTTCCTTCTCCAATATCAGTTACATACTCCTAAATATCATGGACTTGGACTTCCCTGGTGGCTCAGATGGTAAAGCGTCTGTCTAAAATGGGAGACCTGGGTTCGATCCCTGGGTCGGGAAGAATCCCTGGAGAAGGAAATGGCAACCCACTCCAGTACTCTTGCCTAGAAAATCCCACGGGCGGAGGACCCTGGTGTCCATGGGGTCGCAAAGAGTCAGGCACGACTGAGCAACTTCACTTCACATTGACATAGTACAGATCTCCTTGTGTTTACCCCAGGTCATTCCCTTCTGGGCTAGTCTCGGGAACAATTAGCAAGTGCACAGGCAGCATTCATGCCTGACAGAGACCGAGGATTCCAAGGCCCATGCTTTTATGATCCCCGTCATAATCCCTTCTGGGTCTGGCCCTGGCATTTTTAACAAGGCTATAATTCTAAGAAAGACATGAAAAATAATCATCAATATAGTTTCTCTGAAATTTCTCAAGGCTGTGAAAGTACCTTATTACGAATTCCCACTGATCCTCTAAGCTAGGTGATCTTGGCCAAGTGACTTAGTGTATTCAAGCCTCAGTCTCCTAATCTGTAAAATGGGGATAAAATCAGTTCCTATTTCATGGGGGTGTTGTGAAAATGAAATTAGATCAGACTTTGGCATAAAGGGCTCCTTACAGTAGCAAATGATGTTAGTACCTTCTTTGAAGAGAGTGACAGATTCGTTTCTGAGCCAGGGTCGCCACAGCTCTGCCACCTGGTTGTAGATATTGTTGCTCCCTGCAGGTAATTGGTTTTTGGGGTGAAAGTCATGATTTCCCAAAGCAGCATAGACTTTAGTATCTGGGAGGAAAAAAGAAATATAAAAAAATATATGGGGGACTTTCCTGGTGGTCCAGTGGCTAAGATTCCACGCTCCCAATGCAGAAGGCTGAGGTTCGATGTCTGATCAGGGACCTAGATTTCACATGCCGCAACTAAAAAAAATCCTTCATGCTGCAACTTAAGATCCCACACGCCGCGATGAAGATCAAAGATCCCTCATGCTGCAACTAAGACCCAATGTAGCCAAATAAAATCTGGAAACACTGAGCTCTGCCAAAGGAGGAGGTCGTAGAATTCCCATGAGGAATTGTCCACAGAGCCAGAAGTCATACCTATTAACTGCCTGGGAAAAGAACCTCCTCTGTAATACAGATGCAAGCAGACATAAGCATTCATGTAAGAGAAAACACAGATCCTTGGAATCCCAAAGACAGATGAGAAGGGAGGAACCCTGTCCAGTTTATAATCAGATAAGGTGGGGGTCCCCAGAGAAACAGGACCAGACTTGGCTTTCTTGACCTAAGAGAAGGTATTTTGGGCCTAAGCCATTCAGGGATTTAAGCCTGGCCACAAGGCTTGCCCTTGAACAGATCTCAGTAATAAAGATCTTAAGGGAACAAAAGGACAGACCCCGTTAAGAGGGAAGAGAAGAAACAAGAGCAAGATAATGAATCAGTTGTAAAGACTCTTGAGTTCTGTTTCAAAGGTAAACACTAGCCTGAAGCACTTTCTCGAGCTGTTTTACAGAATTTAACCCCTGCAGTCTCAAAAATGACAGAATAATCTGTGTTCATTTCCAAGGCAAACCATTCAATATCACAGTAATCCAAGCCTATGCCCCAACCAGTAACGATTGAAGCTGAAGTTGAACGGTTCTGTGAAGACCTACAAGACCTTTTAGAACTAACACCCCAAAAAGATGTCCTTTTCATTATAGGGGTCTGGAATGCAAAAGTAGGAAGTCAAGAAACACCTGGAGTAACAGGCAAATTTGGCCTTGTAATACGGAATGAAGCAAAGCAAAGGCTAATAGAGTTTTGCCAAGAGAACACACTGGTCATTGCAAACACCCTCTTCCAACAACACAAGAGAAGACTCTACACATGGACATCACCAGATGGTCAACACCGAAATCAGATTGATTATATTCTTTGCTGCCAAAGATGGAGAAGCTCTATACAATCAGCAAAAACAAGACCGGGAGCTGACTGCAGCTCTGATCATGAACTCCTTATTGCCAAATTCAGACTTAAATTGAAGAAAGTAGGGAAAACCACTAGACCATTCAGGTATGACCTAAATCAAATC
>NW_011495069.1:10110333-10118607 GCF_000754665.1 Bison bison bison | reverse complement strand
ATCAAATCCCTTATGATTATATAGTGGAAATGAGAAATAGATTTAAGGGACTAGATCTGATAGAGTGCCTGATGAACTATGGACAGAGGTTCATGACATTGTACAGGAGACAGGGATCAAGACCATCCCCAAGAAAAAGAAATGCAAAACAGCAAAATGGCTATCTGAGGAGGCCTTACAAATAGCTGTGAAAAGAAGGGACGGGAAAAGCAAAGGAGAAAAGGAAAGATATACCCATTTGTGCTGGGAGCCGGCGAGAGACATTCCACTCGTGACAAAGGTCATGAAGAAGGAGGCTCAGCATACGCAAAGGCGGGATCGAGCCTCAGGAGTCCCCCCGGATATTCTCGAGCATTTACCCCCAAAAAACCAGAGTCTGCCTACTTTATTGCTTTGTGCTCTCACCTCTGACTTTACTGGGAGCTGTCCCCCACCACCATCTCACTCTCTCTGTCAAAGAGTTAACTTACAGCTCCAATTAATAAAGTTCCTGGGCAACTAGGAGTGTTTAAATCCAAACCCCTCAGATGGCTCTCTAACTCGCCTGACAAGTTTACCTGGACTCCTACAGCTATGCATACGATTGTTTACAGTCTCCCAGCCTGGAGAGGCACGGGAAGCTTAAGATATTCGAATAGCTTAGAGCCTCTCAAAGAGTTAGAAACTGTCAGAATAAAACTAGTAAAAGATTTCATTGATGAGCCAATGCTTGTTGCCAAGTTTTCACATCCCCTGAATTGTATCCTTGAATATGTATTAATTAATAGTTGGTATGTAGAAAAATAAGTAGTGGCCTTGGTGTTAGTAACTTCAGACCCTTAAGGTAATAAATTCTTTCCTTTGTTGTAAACCCATTACACATCCGCCCTATAGGAATGCAATTTTATCTTCGGAAGATGGCGCCAAACCTTAAAATAATTACTCTTAGAGAAAATAAGTCTTACGGTTGATAAGTCTTTGTCAAGAGTCATAAAATGTTAATAGGCCTTCTGGCCAGAAGATGATGTAAATCACCTAAACCATTTGTATACAATAAATTTGCAGGAAAGAAACCCTGGTTTTTGATAAGGATCCAAAACTGCTGACTTTGCATCCCCTATTATCCTCTATGTGTAACTTAGGGTATAAAAGCTAGTGGAGATGATGGAATTCCAGTTGAGCTATTTCAAATCCTGGAAGATGATGTTGTGAAAGTGCTGCACTCAATATGCCACAAATTTGGAAAACTCAGCAGTGGCCACGGGACTGGAAAAGGTCAGTTTTCATTCCAATCCCAAAGAAAGGCAATGCCAAAAAATGCTCAAACTACCGCACAATTGCAGTCATCTCACACGCTAGCAAAGTAATGCTCAAAATTCTCCAAGCCCAGGCTTCAGCAATATGTGAACCGTGAACTTCCTGATGTTCAAACTGGTTTCAGAAAAGGCAGAGGAACCAGAGATCAAATTGTCAACATCCGCTGGATCATGGAAAAAGCAAGAGAGTTCCAGAAAAACATCTATTTCTGCTTTATTGACTATGCCAAAGCCTTTGACTGTGTGGATCACAATAAACTGTGGACAATTCTGAAAGAGATGGGAATACCAGGCCACCTGACCTGCCTCTTGAGAAATCTGTATGCAGGTCAGGAAGCAACAGTTAGAACTGGACATGGAACAACAGACTGGTTCCACATAGGAAAAGGAGTACGTCAAGGCTGTATGTTGTCACCCTGCTTATTTAAATTCTATGCAGAGTACATCATGAGAAACGCTGGGCTAGAAGAAGCACAGCTGGAATTAAGATTGCCAGGAGAAATATCAGTAATCTCAGATATGCAGATGACACCACCCTTATGGCAGAAAGTGAAGAAGAACTAAAGAGCCTCTTGATGAAAGTGAAAGAGGAGAGTCAAAAAGTTGGCTTAAGGCTCAACATTCAGAAAACTAAGATCATGGCATCTGGTCCCATCACTTCATGGGAAATAGATGAGGAAACAGTGGCTGACTATTTTTTTGGCCTCCAAAATCACTGCAGATGGTGATTGCAGCCATGAAATTAAGAGACACTCCTTGGAAGGAAAGTTATGACCAACCTAGACAGCATATTAAAAAGCAGAGACATTACTTTGCCAACAAAGGTCTGTCTAGTCAAGGCTATGGTTTTTCCAGTGGTCATGTATGGATGTGAGAGTTGGACTGTGAAGAAAGCTGAGCGCTGAAGAATTGATGCTTTTGAACTGTGGTGTTGGAGAAGACTCTTGAGAGTCCCTTGGAGTGCAAGGAGATCCAACCAGTTCATCCTAAAGGATATCAGTCCTAAATATTCACTGAAAGGACTGATGCTGAAGCTGAACTCCAATACTTTGGCCACCTGATGTGAAGAGCTGACTCATTTGAAAAGACCCTGATGCTGGGAAAGATTGAAGGCAGGAGGAGAAGGGGATGACAGAGGATGATATGGTTGGATTGGCATCACCAACTCAATGCACATGAGTTTGGGTAAATTCCGGGAGTTGATGATGGACTAGGAGGCCTGGTGTCCTGCAGTTCATGGGGTCAGAAAGTGTCGGACACGGCTGAGTGACTGAACTGAACTGAACTGAACCCCTGCAACCACTAGGTCCTGGGGTCACTAAGACAGGACTTAGCGACTGAACAACGATCACCAGATCTACTGAAACCTAAGGGATGATGATATTGACCTTTTCTGACCCTCATGACTTCAATCAACCAAAGCATGGACTCTGTCAACTTTGCCCTAATACTGTATTGAATTCTCCTCCTCAGGCCGCTTCATGAATATATGCATATATATGAATATATGCATATATCCCTCCCTAGCTTACAACTGCCCCAATTTTACTGTTCAGGGAACCACTGATTTGGGAAAGATTCATGGTGTTCTCCTTATTTGGTGCAAGTAGTAAATCCTTCCTTCTCCTGATGTTTGGCTTGGTTGTGTCTTTTGGCCTAACACCCACCAAGAGTCGAACCTTGTTTTGGAGTAACAGGTTTTTGCTGTGTCTATGTGTTGGGCACTTCTAGAAGCTCCTTACAAGCATAAACTCCATGGGGGCACCACCTGGCATCATGTTCATGACCAAGTTCCCTATCCCTAGAACGCTGTCTCACCCATAGTAGACACATTTGTTGACGGACTAAATGAATGAATGGGTTACCTTATTTAATCCTCACAACAGACCTCTGGGCAGGTACCATTATTTTCCTCATGTTGCACAGGGAGAACACCGAGTGTCCAGGGTGTGGCCCACCTGGAGCGTGGCAGAGCCTGAACTGGGGCCCGAATCTGTTTGCCTTGCACACCCATGTGCCCCATCGGCCACAGTGGAGAGGCAGGGGCCAGTGTTCACACGACTCTGATGAGGAACCCAGGTGCATGTGGCAAGAACTCACGACATGGAACCAAAATCTCAAATTTCAGCCTCTTCCTCCTCTCCAACTTGTTGCTTCAGCTTATTTATCTTTATAATGGGGAGTGTTCTGCTTGACCCACGTCGCTACCATTCTCAAATAAGATAAGGCCTTGTTTCACCTCTTCCAGTTTGTTCTCATTTTAACATCTCTACAAGTGGGCCGTGTCTTACCATTGAGGCCAGGAGAAAGCGCTGTGTCATACTTTAATGGACAGCATTTTTTTTTTCTTAGCAATACATAAAACAATGAAACATCCTATAGTCAATGGGGTATCTCAGATTTAGGAAATCCAATGCATATGCAAGCATGTTATGAACTATAAAATCTTATCATTTATACTTATATGTTAAATCATAATAATAAAACATTTTCTTATCCATTATTTCACTTTTATTCCTGAAGCCACATGTGGAGCAAAGAAAAGAGCGTTCAGAGTAAGATCTGAGTTTGAGTCCCTCCCTAGGAACTGACTAGCTTTCCCCTATAGATTTGTTATCTATACACTGGGAATAATACCTATTATTACCATGGGGGAGAGTGCCCTGGTTTGAGCCTGTGTGCCTATGTGTTAGTCGCTCAGTCATATCCGACTCTTTGCAACCCCATGGCCTGCCAGAATCCTCTGTCCATGGAATTCTCCAGGCAAGAATACTGCAATGAGTTGCTGTTCTCTTCTCCAGGGGATCTTCCTGACCCAGGGATGGAACCTGGGTCTCCCGCATTGCAGGCAGATTTTGTTTTTACCGTCTGAGCCACCAGGGAAGCCCCAGTGATTTCTGCTGGAAGATTAACTAGCCCAAGCATGTCTGAGTTGGTTGAGTTGAGGTACGTAGATTGGAAGTGTCCCGTCAGCTTCTCTGCACAAATTGATTTACATTGAGGGAAGAAGGTGTCAGAAAGGAGGTTGCCTCAAGGACAGATGTGGGAATTGGGGGGCGGGGGTGGGCGGGGGTCCCTCCTGGAGTGGGAGTGGTAGGTAGGAGATGTCCTCAAACCAGGATCTGCATCCCAAACCTTGCCTGTTTCCTTGACCACAAGGGTCACCTTTGTCTTCAGTAAAACTGAGGCAGTAATAACACCTCTCTCTAGGATTATCCTGACAGTGAAGGAACTAGGCATATATACAATATTCTCAGAGGAGTGCCTGACACTTAGCACTTGATACATAGATACAGGACTTCCAGGTGGCGCTAGTGGTAAAGAACCCGCCTGCCAATGCAGGAGACTATGAGAAACACAGGTTTGAGAAACGCGGGCTTGATCCTTGGGTCAGGAAGATCCCCTGGAGGAGGGCATGGCAACCCACTCCAGTATTCTTGGCTGGAGAATCCCCATGGACAGAAGCGCCTGGGGGGGCTACAGTCCATGGGGTTGCAAAGAGTCGGACATGACTGAAGCGACTTAGCACACACACATAGATACATATAATTGTTCTTGCTGCTATTACCTATTTTTGTTATCACTATTCTGTATCTGGGTCCTGAGAGACCCATGATGAAGACCTTCAGCGGAAACAGCTGTACCAGAACCCCAGGGCGATTGGGGTAGGGGTGGGGATTGGGACCTAGGATCTGCTTTCACAGGTCTCCCGCTGGGAGAGCCTGATTTAGACTCCAGGATCTTGTGTTTGGCACAGCCTGCTTAAAGCCATTTCTAAGGACCATTAGATGGGGCCCTCCACCACAGTCTCCCCGTCACGTCCTGCGGGGCTGCAGCCATAATTACTCACAGTCCTGGCTGCTCGCCCAGGCTCTGAAGGCCTTGGATGCACCACAAAGCAGCACTTTGGCCGAAAATCTGCATCTCCCAGAAGTCCCAGCAGCCAAGATGGTTTGAGAAGAGTAGATGGCAATTCCAGGGCCATAGCAGGACACAAAGGCTGTGTGCAAGCCCACATGAGACTTACCAGGGACGATGCCTAAAAGTAACTGTAGATGCCTTGAGAAGGGGCTGTGAGTCTGGTGTTATACAGGCAGGACGGAAACCAGTGAAATGTCAGGCATTTCCATTAATAAAAAAGAAACAGGTCTGAAATGGAGTTACTTGTGCTGAACCCTAGGTCAGCAAACCAAGTGTTAACCAAGTTAATACCTAACCTAACTGAAGTTTCAGCCTCTCCCAAGAGTGTGACCTTTACACAGTCAATATGGAATTAACACAGGGGGCACTAGTGAGGAAATCTGTTTGACAGATCCCACCTTTCCCCTAAAGGAAGGTAACTTTGCCCAAAACAATCCCTATTTGCTAGAGTCTTTCTTTCTCCACCCTCTTCCGTCTGTAAAACCTTCCATTTGTACAGCTCCTTGGAGCCCCTTTCATTTTTTTTTTTTCATCTTTTTTCTCTTTTTGGCTGTACCACACAGCCTGTGGGATCTTACTTCCCTGACCAGGGATCAAACTTGGGTCCCCTGCATTGGAAGCACAGAGTCTTAACCACTGGACTGCCAGGGAAGTCCCTGGAACTCCTTTCTGTTTTTTAGGTGGGATGCTGCCTGAGTCATGAATTCTTGAATAAAGTCAAATAGATCTTCAGATTTACTCAGTTGAATTTGGGTTTTAACACCATTAATAGGATTCTGTGTGTGTTCACAAGCGGACAAGCTCTCATTCATGTTCCTCACAGTGTTCCTGGAAGGTAAGACCTGATTGCTGTGAAGTGCCTGGTACGGGACCTGGCCGGCAGCCATCATCATCGTGGGGGAAGGTCATTCCTCTGCACTTTGGTGCTGTTTTCCTCCTGCTGTGCCAGGCACTGCCTGGGTGTCAGGGAACATTGTGGGGACACAGGGCACAGTCTTACCTGGAAAGGCCTCCCTGATGAGCTGAGTCAGCTGCTTCACAATTTGCAGCACGGCCGCCTCACTCAGCCTCTCGTTGGGCACGTGTGGTGTGTCATCACTGCAAAACACAAGCAGCTCGGGAAGTGGCACAAGGAAAAGAAGGGACAGCTCCCTGTGAGAAACCAGCTCTACCCAGACCCAGCTGCAGGACTGGGACTCAGACAGCTGCTGAGAGGGAGGGACCGGGCTGGAGTTGGGAGTCACCCGGACAGAGTGCAAGCCCTTGCTCTGCCATTAACCTGCTGTGGGTCCCTGGGCTGGTTGTTTAACCTCTCTGAACTTCCACAAGCTCATCTGTAAAATAGGGACAATACGGAACTTCAGAGGATCTGTGGGACTTCAACAAAAAAGATTCCAAAATCACTGTGCAGAGCAACTGCAGCCATGAAGTTAAAAGATGATTGCTCCTATGAAGAAAAGCTATGACAAACCTACACAGAGTATTAAAAAGCAGAGACTTCACTTTACTGGCAAAGATCCATATACTCAGAGCTATGGTTTAGTCATGTACTGATGTGAGAGTTGGACCATAAAGAGGGCTGAGCGCCAAAGAATTAATACTTTTGATCTGTGGTGTTGGAGAAGACTCTTGAGAGTCCCTTGGACTGCAAGGAGATCCAACCAGTCCATCCTAAAGGAAATCAACCCTGAATATTCATTGGAAGGACTGATGCTGCAGCTGAAGCTCCAGTACTTTGGCCACCTGATGCGAAGAGCTGACTCATTGGAAAAGATCTTGATGCTGGGAAAGATTGAAGACTAAAGAAGGCAACAGAGGATGAGATGGTTGGATGGCATCATTGACTCGGTGGGGTGGAGAAGCTGATCTGAGTTCATTCCTTGCCCCAAAGGTTCTAAGGAGTTTGGACCTGCCTTCATAATAAAGCACCTGGATGTATTCTGGCAGGTCCAGGGCCTGCCTCAGGACCATTTAGCCCCCACCTGACCCCTCATTTGACAGACCTAAATTCCTGGATCCATCTTAGAAAGGTGCAGCAAGAAAGAGGAAGAAGAGGGAAGGGAGGTTTGGAAGTGATAGGAGCCCCCACAGTCTAAAGCCTGAGGACTCTGCTGGACTGCAGGGTGAAACAGCTGTGCCCCAAGACTCCCTGGGGAAGTTAAGTAGCTGAATCATACGGAGACCACTACTGGCAGTCCACACTGGCTCACTTTGTGCCGGGTACTTGCCGTTGTCGAACCCATATCCACTCATTTATTCTTCGTAATAACCCTACAGTGGAGCTTCTATTGTTATCCCATTTGACAGATAAAGAAACCAAGGCACAGAAAGATGAAGAGTCCTGCCTAAGACAGTGGTGGAGCCAGGGTTTGAACCGGTCAGCCCGGCTCCAGGGTCTATGCTAACATCCATTACATCCTACAGTGTCTCTGATGCCCTCGTTAGGACAGCAGGAGTGGCCCTGGAGCCCCGTCCTCCCTGGGGACAAGACAAGAATCTGAAGACATCAGAACAAAACTCCATTTTCCCCTAGTCTGGAGGATTGAATTCTGTGTGATAGAAAACATATTCAATTGCTACAGGTTAATCCCCAAGGGATTGTGACTCTCCCAGGAGAGGCCAAATTTCTTAGAAACCGAAGAATTAAAAGGGGGGGCCCTAGAGGTCTTCTCATCCAATGTCATAACTTCTGCAAGTCCCAGAGATTTCCCAGGAAAATCATGCTTTTCTGTTAAAGGATGGTGAATTTCTCAGAGGGATCATGTCTTTTAGAACGTTACTCATTTCTCAGGGAGCAGGGGGCCGGAGTCATGGCCTAAAACTCACTTTCTCCTTGGATTGATTCCTGAGCCCTGGGAAACCAGAACTGCCCAGGCTTCTCTGAGAGACGGTCACATTTCTTAAGGGTCCAGCCTTACTCCACCCACTACTGTCCATGTGAGGGTCATTCCGGTCACTCCCATGTCACAGTGAGGGACAGCTAGGGCCGTTGTGGCTTTGCTCCACCTTATGGAAGTGTCTATAGAGGCTAGAAGAGGGCTCAGGAAACCAGAGCTCC
>NW_011495069.1:10101631-10110233 GCF_000754665.1 Bison bison bison | reverse complement strand
GCCAGCCCTCTTCACCTGCTCTCTAGCTCACCACTTCCTACAGGAAGTCCTCCCAGTTTCACCAGAGGGAGTCAGGTGCCCTGTGAAACTCCCCCACCCGCCCAATGCCCCTCTCTCCTCGCTGGGATATCATGGTCAGTGACCACATCTATATCACCCAGGAAACCTTGAGCTCCCTGAAGGAGGGTCGGGTTCCCTATTATCTCTGTTCCCCCATGTCTACCCAGGGGTGAGCACAGGGCAGGCTGATCTACCAGGAGAGGGAGGGAAGGATCAAGTGAGTGAAGTGGGGACCATGAGCGCTGAGGAAAGTTGAAGGACTTACAGCAGTATCCTTGGAGGAGCAGCAGAAATGGCATCGCTATGGCTGAGCTGAAATTGCCCCTCAAGCTCTCTCTATGCAGGCCAAGCTCTGGCCAGGGAGGACCCGCAAGGCCAGGCAGCCAGGGGTGGCCCACAGCTGGCCAGGACACTTGGTCCCAATGCTGGCCCACCTTCAGCCCTCCTAACTTTCTCCTCTCCCTGCATTTGGGTCTCTGGGGCTTGCAGTCCCTAAACTCTGGTGGGAGTGGCAGCAGGGTTCATCCCCCGACTTGAAATCCAGGACTTCCCCACATGCTCAAACATGCCATGACCATGTCCCCAGCCTCAGTGAGTGCCAAGTTCTGCTGAGTCTGGGAGACACGAGGTCAAGGGCACAGACTCTGGAATCAGCCAGGCCCAGGCTCCCATGGACAAGCTTTGAGTTTCAGGTTCATCCTCTCTGCAACAGGGCTGGTGTGAGGACTAAGGGAGATGGTTTGGGGCAGGTGCCAGGAGGGCAAGGGGCATTCACAGTGGCTAGGGAAGGGTAGCTGTGGTGACGGCTCTCACCCAGTCCAGAGGATGAAGTCTGGCTCTGGCTCGATCTCCTTCATGGCGTAGATGGAGGAGTTGATAAGGATCCAGGGAGAATCACAGAGGTAGTCGCCCCAGGGGCCTGCGTTGGGCACCGGCTGGGAGCCTGCAGACGGGCATACCTGGAGAGGGTCTTCAGACACCTTGTAGTCAGGGTCCAGGTGCAGGTCAGAGATGTGCCAGAACTTCCCTGCAGGGACAAGGAGACCCCTTTAATATGGGTTCCTCCCTGAGCCTGGCTAGGGAGGGATCAGGAGAACCCTGGGGTAGGAGAGGGGAGTTTACACAGGTGAAAGGAAGTTTTCTCCAAATCCAGGGCTGGGCTTTGCCCAGGGAGGCACTGAGCAGAGCAGAAAATAGGCTTGGTTCTGTCTCTGACCTCTGACCTCTGACCTTTGACAAGACCCTTTCTATTTCCCCACCTCAGTGTTCCCAGCAGCAGCAGGAGGGATTGGACTGTGTGACCTTCAGGAATCCTTCAGGAGTTCTATGTAGAACTTTGTTTTAAAGCAAAGATGAGTTAAGCACCCAGGTTCTGGAACCACATACTAGCTGTGTGACTCTGGGTGAGATGCTTCACCTCTCTGAGCCAATAACTAGAGCTAAATGTTATGCTCTAGGGAAATATATACAAAAATCTGGGAGAAGGCTTACACACCAAAGGCATCATAAGATCTTGCTAATTAATACCAGCAAAAGGCTGGGGAATATGTGTGGAAATAAAAAGGAAAGAAGGCTGAGCACTGAAGAATTGATGTGCTTGAACGGTGGTGTTGGAGAAGACTCTTGGACTGCAAGGAGATCAAACCAGTCAATCCTAAAGGAAATCAACCCTGAATATTCATTAGAAGGACTAATGACGAAGCTGAAGCTCCAATACTTTGACCACCTGATGCGAAGAGCCGACTCACTGGAAAAGACCCTGATTCTGGGAAAGATTGAAGGCAGGAGAAGGGAATGACAGAGAGTGAGATGGTTGGATGGCATCACCAACTCAATGGACATGAGTTTGAGCAGGCTCCCAGATATAGTGATGGACAGGGAAGCCTGGCATGCTGCATTCCATGGGGTCACAAAGAGTCAGACATGACTGAGCTACTGAACAACAAAAATGTGTGGAAATGGTGTTTATGAGTAGTAGACCAGAAAAGGTGGAATGTCATTTCAGACTGGCTTGAATTTCTCATTGTGGGCCTACTTGTTAGTGACTCTGGACGTGAGGTGAAATGCCAAAAATCTCTAGGTGTAACACAAAGAAGGGAATCTAAAGAAACAGGCTTTGGAGTGGCTTTCTCATCTGCATCCAGCACAGGGCCTGGTACACGTAAGTGGTTTCAATGATGCCTATTGAAGGAGAGGTTGAACAGGTTTGGCCTCTCCCCTAATTCCTGTTTCCAGAATTTCCTCACTTTCCATCATTGCTCTCACTTCCTCCTCCACTTCCTGTGTCACTTAGCGCCAACAGTCAACACCCACCCATCCCAGTAAAATGGGCCTGGGCCTGGGAGTCTGCCTTCTATTGCTTTCAGGGTTGGCTAGCCAGTCCCCGACTCTTTCCACCCTCCCTTCCCCACACCCCCAGTGACTCCAAGACCAAAGGTAAAGTCTGGACTCTGATCTCACTCTTTGATGCTTCTGAGCTTTGGCCCACCTCTCCTGATCTAAACCTGGTCTCTGGAAAGAATCAGAAACTTGTTCATACCAAGGTACACACGACTGATTAAACAAACCATGGTCCCTCCCACGATCATTATATAATCACCCTCCTCACAGCCCTGAAGGGATTGACCATTATCCCCTTTCCATTTTGGTGATAAAGAAATGAAAGTTCAGAGGTCAACATGCTTGAGATCACATGGTAAATGCGTGGGGGGTGGGGTGGGTGGGAGTCCTCTGGCTCCCTAATCACTCCCAGGAAAATGTGATTGCTAAGGGGGTAAAATCAATGCCTTTTATTTTAACTCTTTTTGTAGATCGTCTATGCATGCATTTTAAGTTTTTACCCTAACTGAGACTCTTTGTTTATACTGGGGGAATTAAAACTTTTCACATGAATTGTGGTCACTAACATATTTGACTGCAGCCATGAAATTAAAAGACGCTTACTCCTTGGAAGGAAAGTTATGACCAACCTAGATAGCATATTCAAAAGCAGAGATGTTACTTTGCCAACAAAGGTCCGTCTAGTCAAAGATATGGTTTTTCCAGTAGTCATGTATGGATGTGAGAGTTGGACTGTGAAGAAGGCTGAGCGCCGAAGAATTGATGCTTTTGAACTGTGGTGTTGGAGAAGACTCTTGAGAGTCCCTTGGACTGCAAGGAGATCCAACCAGTCCATTCTGAAGGAGATCAGCCCTGGGATTCCTTTGGAAGGAATGATGCTAAAGCTGAAACTCCAGTACTTTGGCCACCTCATGCGAAGAGTTGACTCATTGGAAAAGACTCTGATGCTGGGTGGGATTGGGGGCAGGAGGAGAAGGGGACGACAGAGGATGAGGTGGCTGGATAGCATCACTGACTCGATGGACGTGAGTCTGAGTGAACTCCAGGAGTTGGTGATGGACAGGGAGGCCTGGCGTGCTGCGATTCATGGGGTCGCAAAGAGTCGGACATAACTGAGCGACTGAACTGAACTGAACTGCAGTGAACATATTTGAAATTACTCCTACAGGGGCAATATCCTAAGGCAGAGAAAAGAAAGCAACCACCCCATTTCATCAGGAAAGTGGGCAGAGTTGGGGGGCTTTCCTGCCAGCAGCGGTAAGTGGGTTATACCAGCTTCCAGTCAGGCCGGCCGGGTTGGCTATGGAAGCTTGAAGAACTTTTCCCTTCTCTCTGGCATGTGGGCCCCTTGCTTCCTCTGCAGACCACACAGAGGTCATCCCTTTGCCTCAAGCGGGCACTTTCTCAGCAAACCACAAACATGGAGCAGCTCTTCCCCTTTGATGTCAGCCCTCAAAGTTCTCAACAAGCATTTCTTCACCTCAGAAACTCCTTGTCTGAGGCTCGAGTGTCAGCTGTTGGTTTCTCTCTTCCGGCAAGTTCCGGACTAGTCAGTGTAGAACTGGAACTCCTTCCATGCTCCCTTGGGCTTCCTATGACCTCTGAGTGCATATGTGAGTGTGCGTGTGCGTGTGTGTGTGTGTAGATGCTTGTCTTTATGCCCACGGCCTCAAAGGCCTGACTCTGGGAGAGGTCACAAGAGTGGAAAGAATGGCAGAGAGGGCCAGAGGTTCAAACATGGGCAGCCTTAGGCTCCAGTCTCCTCATTGTGGAGGCCGACCATAGACCTCTCCTCTTCTCCTTGGCCCGACCCCCGCCCCCCCACTCCCTCTCCTCACAGGGCCTCTTTTCTGACTCCTCTGCCGCTTTCCCCAGTCCTCTCGGGTCATTGCACGGCTGCCTTCTCTTCTTCATTGAGGTCTCAGCTGGAGAATCATCTCCTTAGATAAGACTTCTCTGACTGCCTTTGCTCAAGTTCCACTTCTTCCCACCCATCTGGTCTCTAGCTGGGTGACTCCACATGACTCTCCCATTTTATTTTTTCAGAGCACTCTCACACATGAAATTATCTTGTTGACTTGGCTGTTGGCATCTGCCCTGTCTACAGTGTCAGAGTGCTTGATCCCAGAATGCTTTCATAATACATCTGTGCTACCCATAAGAGACGGGAGCCACAGGCTTCTATGGAATTAGTCACAGACTATAAGGAATTGAGGTCTAATTATCATGTCATGGAGAAGAAGGTGAGCACAGGGACCCTGAAGAGGGAGGCAGGTTACTGGGTTTCCTCATCCAGGGCCCCTTGGACTGCAAGGAGATCAAACCAGTCAATCCTAAAGGAAATCAATCCTGAATATTCATTAGAAGGACTGATGTTGAAGCTGAAGCTCCCATACTTTGGCCACCTAATGCAAAGAGCCCACTCATTAGAAAAGACCCTGATTCTGGGAAAGATTGAAGGCAGGAGGAGAAGGGGATGACAGAGGGTGAGATGGTTGGATGGCATCGCTGACTCAATGGACATGAGTTTGAGCAAGCTCCGGGATATGGTGAAAGACAGGAAAGCCTGGCATGCTGCAGTCCATGGAGTTGCAAAGAGCTGGAGACGACTGAGTGACTGAACAACAGCAACAATCCAGGCTGAGGACTCTGAGCAAGCCAGTTGGACTGAGGGTGTTTGACATCTGGCCTACTTCTCTATAACCATCAAATAAGACAGTGAACAAGAAAGGACCTGTCCAAAGCACATGAAAAGATGCTCAACACCACTAATTATTAGAGAAATGCAAATAAAAACTGGTCACACCAGTCAGAAGGGCCATCATCAAAAAGTCTACAAACAATAAATGCTGGTGAGGGTGTGGAGAAAAGGAAACCCTCATACACTGTTGGTGGGAATGCAAACTGGGTACAGCCACTATGGAGCAGAGTATGGAAGTTCCTTAAAAAACTGAAAATAGAACTATTATATGATCCAGCAGTCCCACTCCTGGGCATATACCCAGAAAAAAAGATAATTTGAAGAGATACATGCACTCCCATGTTCACTGCAGCGCTATTCACAAATGGCCAGGACACAGAAGCAACCTAAATGTCCACCAACAGAGGACTGGGTAGAGAAGATGTGGTATATATATACAATGGAATATTACTCAGCCATTAAAAAGAACAAAACAATGCCATTTGCAGCAACACGGATGGACTTAGAGATTCTCATTGGAGAAGGACATGGCACCCACTCCAGTATTCTTGCCTGGAAAATCCCATGGACGGAGGAGCCTGGTGGGCTAAACCCCTTGGGGTTGCTAAGAGTGGGACACGACCCAGGGACTAATACACAGAGATTCTCACACTGAGTGAAGTCAGATAGAGAAAGACAAATATCATATGATATCACTTATATGTGGAATCTAAAAAAAAAAAAAAAGGGTACAAATGAACTTATCTACAAACCAGAAATAGATTTACAGAGGTAGAAAATAAACTTGTGGTTGGGGGGAGGTATTGAGAGGGGGAGGGATAAACTGGAAGATTGGGAATCAACACACACACTACCGTATACAAAACAGATACTAATAAGGACCTGTGCTCTGTGGTGGCCTGTGTGGTAGGGAAATCTGAAAAGGAGTGCATTTATGTGTTGGTATAGCAGTTTCACTTTTTCCCAGATTCACACCTGGGATTGGCACAACATTGTAGATCAATCATACTTCAATAAAAAGTTTTAAAAAAGGAAAATATGATGTTTAATTTCTGTACATATTTTATTCATGTGAAAGTCAGTGGTGTCCACTCTTTGTGACCCCATGGATTATACAGTCCATGGAATTCTCCAGGCCAGAATAGTGGAGTGGGTAGCCTTTCCCTTCTCCAGGGGATATTCCCAACCCAGGGATCGAACCCAGGGTCTCCCACATTGCAGGCAGATTCTTTATTTCTATTGAGGTGTTCCATTATTTTTCTTAGTTTGTAAGAGCTTTTGTCTGTATAATATTAACCCTTTATCTATCATATACGCTGTAACGTTGGAAGGGGGGTAAAGACTTCCTTTTCTGCTTCTCCTGGTAAGTAAAATTAAGTCAAAGAAGCAGACTACAAAACTATGTATGTAGTGTGGTAGTCATTTTATTTTTAAAAGCACATAAAAATGAAGAGAAATATTTATAAGGAACCCGATGAAAAAGTTAATGATTTTCTTTTTTATAGTTTTTTCTATTTTTCCTTTTTTTTTTTAATCAGTGAAGATATTTAAATTACAATTGGTGTGTGCTTTTCCTCCCAATTAGATTTTAAGCCTAGGGGACAGGGATAACGATGCTTCACTTGTCCCCTGCAGTGGCTTACAATTGTCTGACAAATAAATACAACGGCGAATTAACATTTTTATTTTATTTGTTTCTTGTTACTTTCACTGTGATCTTGGTTGGTTGCCCTGGGAAGCAGAGGAATTAAATAGTTGTTTAAGAGGCTAATTTTAGAAGAGGCAGTGTGTGGTGCTCAGGATATAGCTATAGGAAGCAACCTTGGAAGCTGTCAATTAACATCTTCAGTTAACCTCCTTGCCTGGTCCCTCAAGCTCTCTCCGAGTCTTGCTCATGAGGTATAGAAACCCACTGACACCAGCCAGACACAGGTATATCTGTCACTGTGTCACTCAGACCCCATTGTTAGACAAAATCCTACTAAAATAAAAACTTCCGTCTCTACTTTTTTTTTTCCCCAAGAGATCTTTTTAAAAATATTTGTTTATTTGGCTGCATCAGGTCTTCGTTGTGGCACATGGGCACACTCTGAGGTATGTGGGATCCTAGTTCCCCGACCAGGGATCAAACCCCTGTTCTCTGCATAGCAAGGCGGATTCTTAACCACTGGACTACCAGGGAAGTCCCTTTACTTTTTAATAATTAAAAAAAAAAAATCAGTCTCAGAGCCATCCCTGTAGTCACTGATGATCTAATGATGAAAAAACACAGGACTTTAGATTTGTGAGAAATTGGCACTTGACACCACCACCCTCCTGGTTTCCCACTGTCACATGGTGTTTCCAATACAGGGTAAAAAGGGCATTTCTGGGATTATTTTGCACCTAGGCTTGGTACAAGCGCACCAAATAGCATCCCATCATAGTCTGAGGAGGCACTGAGTTATTGCAGGGGGTGGTCAGCGTTGGTTTCAGCTGAGTTTCCTGCAAATGGGCAAAGGCTAACGAAGGTTAAGTAATATGGCAAAGTAGCTGAGAAATGATATTTCATTTCATAAAGTTGGGGTTCACAGTTGCTAGCATATTAGGATCAACTCTCCTAATGTTTTTGCCTCAAATGAAAATGAGTCAGAAGTCAAGCTCTTGGAGGATAAGCTCCAAGTGAGGACAGTGAGCTATTGGATGTTCAGTGGCCTTTGTGCTTTAGGAAGCAAACCTGGTCATTGGAAGACTGGTGTATGGCTTCACCTGGAAGAGCCATCTCTCCTGAATAACAGATTATGGCCCTGGTAGAAAAGTGCTCCTTGGGACTTCCCTGGTGGTCCAGTGGATGAGACTCCACACTCAGGGGGCCCGAGTTCAATCCCTGGCCAGGGAACTAAGATCCCACATACCACAGTTAAGCCCATGTGCCACAACTACTGAGCCCGTGTGTGCCAGCAAAGACCCAGCACAGCCAAAATAGATTTAAAAAACTAAGTATTTTTTTAAAACAGAAGAAAGAAAAGTGCTCCTTTGCCAGGAGCTGGCATATTGCATATTGAGTGCATATTGCATATTGAGTGCAGCACTTTCCACAGCATCATCTTTCAGGATCTGGAATAGCTCAGCTGGAATTCTATCACTGCCGGGAGCCAGCGTGAGGAACTCCACCCATGACAAAGGTCATGAGAAAGGAGGCTCGGCATACGCAAAGGCAGGATCGAGCCTCAGGAGTCCCCCTGGAAATTCTCGAGCATCTACCCCCAAAACCAGAGTCTGCCTACTTTCTGCTTTGTGCTTTCACCTACACCTTTGATTTTACGGGGGGCTGTCCCCCACTACCTCTCTCTGAGAAAAGAGTTAGCTTACAGCTCCAGTTAATAATTCCTGGGTGTGACAGTGTTTAACCTACAAACTCCTTTGGAAATCCTCTAGCCTGCCTGAATAGGTTTTTCCGGCCACGTGTGATTGTTCAGAGCCTCCCAACTGAGAGGCAGGAGATGTTCTAAACTGTCTAAA
>NW_011495069.1:10091852-10101531 GCF_000754665.1 Bison bison bison | reverse complement strand
TGAAGGGTTTTTCACTTATTGGGCCAATGTTTGCTGCTAAGTCTCCATACTCCTTACCTACTGTGTCCTTGGCAATGTATTGATTGATATAATGGGTGTATAGAAATGTAAGAAGTAGCCTCAATGTTTGTAACCTTGGACCCTTGAGTTAATTCTTTTCTTGATTGAGCCCACCTCACCTTTGCCCTATAGGAATGCAGCTTTGTCCAATGCTTTTTTGGAGGCTGGTGCCTGACTTTGGAATAATCACCTTTAGAGAAAGATAAGTTTCTTAAAATGTTAACAGGCCTCCTGGCCAGAAGATGATGTAATTCACTTGAACTTTTGCATATGATAAGTTTGAAAGCCTGGCTTCGATTAGGACCAGGAACTGCTGTCCTTGCATGACTCCACCCTTCCCCCATTATCCTTTATGCACAACTTAAGGTATAAAAACTACTTTGAAAAATAAAGTGCGGGCCTTGTTCACCGAAACTTGGTCTCCCCATGTTGCTCTCTCTCTCAAATTCTGGCTGAGTCTCCATCTGGAGCGCAGAACCCGCCATGCTTGCTAATTATGCCTGGGCTTCTAAGATCCGACCGGGAAGGCCTCAGTGTCTCCTCTCCTTTGGGAGAACGGAAGGACGCCTGCGGCCTATGTAAGTGGTGCAAACTTCTTGTCTTGAAGTTTTATTGGTCTCCCGCGTAAACCAAGCTACTCAGCCTCTTTTCTCCACTGAATTTTCCTACTGAGCTATCCTCATCCTATTACTCTTATATCTTTGATAAATATTTAAATAAATAGGTCGCCTATGCCGTCTCTCCTTCGAATACCCTGGATCAGCCGGGGCTGGACCCCAGCACTCCTTGACATTATTAATTGGTCAACTCTCAAAAAAGAGTAGCATGGTGGGGAAGAAAGGTGAAGTCAGTCAAAGCCTAGACAACTTCAGAGGCAGTTGGGGACTTCTCCAAGTGCACCATTCAGCAGGGAGAGGCCCTATTTATCTACTTTCAATTTCTTTTTATTAATTTTTGGCCACATTCCACAGCATATGAGACCTTAGTTCCCTGACGAGGGATTGAACCCATACCCTCCACATTAAAAGGCAGACAACTGGGGAAGTCCCTGCATGCTGGTAAGTTGCTTCAGAATGTGTCTGACTCTTTGCACCCCTATGAACTGTAGCCCGCCAGGTTCCTCTGACCATGGGATTCTCCAGGCAAGAACACTGGAGTGGGTTGCCATTTCCTCCTCCAGGGGATCTTCCCAAACCAGGTATCCAACCCGAGTCTCTTATGTCTCCTCCATAGGCAGGTGGGTTCTTTACTACTAGCGCCCCCTGGGGGAAGTCCCTGCTGCTGCTGCTGCTAAGTCACTTCAGTCGTGTCCGACTCTGTGCGACCCCATAGATGGCAGCCCATCAGGCTCCCCCGTCCCTGGGATTCTCCAGGCAAGAACAATGGAGTGGGTTGCCATTTCCTACTCCAGTGCATGAAAGTGAAAAGTGAAAGTGAAGTCGCTCAGTCGTGTATCCACCTTCAATTCTAACGACACACAATATGGTTGCCTGACCCTTCTGGTGGGCTTCCCATAATGTTTTTCCTCCTTCTCCTCCTACACTTTCCCCTAAACATCTCCCTCCATATGACTTGCTGGAACCCCTTCTATTACTGTATTTGAAAAAAAAAAGTATAATATTTTCAAATAAATCACCATGTTCAACCAGAAAAAAAGGGAGGAGGGGTGTTTGTCCAGAGGACTCTCCACACACCACTGTCCCTGACAATTACCCCCAGGACCCAGAGTGAGACTCAGAGGGTATGGGGAGGTGGGCACTTTAACACTTTATCCTTTGGACCAGAGATTCTCAAACATTACCATGAAGACACCTCATCTGGGGAAATCTCATGAAAATTAAGAAACTCTATATCCATACTGCTTGGATCTTTTACAGTAAGAGTGTATTCTCAAAATCCTTGAGTTTTAAGAAAAGGTACCAATCTTAGCTATCATGATTATTCATTAATCATGGAGACTATAAATAAACTTGGCATCAAGTTACAGTGAGTGTTGAGGGCACAGACCTGGTTGGAATTCCAGCTCCAGTGCTCACTAGCTGGGTGAACTGACTCTCTGCCAATTTCTTCATCTGTAAAATGGGGACAACAGGGCCCCCTACCTTTTACAGTTATTGTGAGGTTTAAAAAGAGAGAATATGAGAATGCATAAGCCCTCATCAATGCAAAGCAGCAGTTACTCTGAATTTGATCACTGGGGATCCTGCAGTTCTGCTTTCACCACGGAAGGGAGATGGGATGAGAGGGGTGGCTGTGTCCTTCTCCTGCCTGCTCCAGCATCCACTCAGCTGCTGTCCTCTGCAGGTAAAGGTCCAGGGCCAGGAACAATATGAAGACGAATGCTGTCCTCTCCTGGCTGGTTCTACTTGAGCAGAGGGCTGGCGGGCACAGCGTACCCTCTAGCTTTAATTCTGAGAGCTCAACTCTGCTCCTTGTGCCTGGGCAGGCAAAACAGTCTCTTGGCCCTCCTTCTTCACCAAGGTGTCACCAGGCTAACTTTGTACACTGGGGACAACAGATACAGAACCCAGAGCCTAATCCCTCTGTAAGACCCATGGAAATGTCTAAGACCTGGAAAAAAAAAATGTATTGGTTCCAAAATTGAGGGGAAAAAATCTGTGCCATCAAAACCAACAATTTATTTCAAATGCAACATTTATAAATGTCATTAAAAATTAGGGACTTCCTAAGACTCTGAGCTCCCAATGCAGGCGGCCAAGGTTCAATCCTTGGTCAATGAATGGGATCCCACGCGCCGCAAACAAGAGCTCACCTGCCACAACTAAAGATCCTGCATGCTACGACAAAGATCGCAGATCCCTTGTGCTTCAACTAAGGCCTGGGGCAGCCAGATAAATGAACAAAATTAGTACATTTAATATATTTTTAGTAATTATTTTTAGAAGTCATTAAAAATCGTATATAATGTGAGATCCTTTTACTGATTCATGTTGGAGTGAAGGAAACGAAAAAACCATTCCTAGAGTCTAAGACAGTCTTAAAACGTCTGAAAGGTGAGTTTGCTTATGGTCAGAGACAAGAAGAGGAAGGCAGGAAAACACCTGCCATTTATTTAGCACCTACTGACGGCCGGTTGCTGTGCCAAGCCCTCTGCCTATGTAGCCTCACAGCAAAATTATGAAATATGTTCTATTATCATACCCATTTTACAGATGAGGAAACTGAGCTAGTTAGTGGCAGACCTATGATTCATACTGTACCTGAAAAGAAATGACCACAGTGCACTTTGCCACTAGCTAGCCATGTGACCTTAGATATTAAAAAACTTTTACAGCACATTGCAGTGTAAGTGCATGAGCTCACCTGATTTAATCTCTCCTCCTATAGTGTTATCCTTATTTTACAGATAGTGAAATAGAGACTCAAGGTCACATAGATATTAAAAGGTACTACCTAGGTTTTCTGGCTTAAGGCAGTGGATTATTTTTGAAAGGACATGCATGAAATTTGAAATCAGAGAAATCTTGTTTTGAATCCTGGCTACACATTCAATGGCAACTTGAACAAGAGATTTCCTCAGCTGAGCCTCAGTGTCCCCATTTCTGTAAAATGGGGATAACGATACTAGTAGAAAAGGGGTGAATGGCCATGGAGTGGACAAACCAGACTGAGTGCTTAATCTCTGGGCTGCTCTGCCCCTTGGACCTCAGGTTTTCTTCTCTTCTGGAGCCTCTTTTTTCTGAAGCATTAAGATTTGTGTTTTGCACAAAGGTTATCTGTTTTATCAGTTTCAACTGCCTATGATTCCGTGACTTATCTGTTATGCATACAACCCACCATAAAGCAATATCGGTCCCAATTTCAGTCCTTTGTGGGGATTTTTTTGTTTTGTTTTGTTTTGTTTTTCTGCTTTGGTTTGGTTTTACAGTAGGTCCTTGTTAGTTATCTATTTTACTTCTTATTTTTATTATTATATATATATTTTTGGCTCCACCACACTAGATCTTAGTTCCTTGACCAGGGATCGAATTCATGACCCCTGCATTGGAAGCACAGAGCCTTAACCACTTGACTGCTAGGGAAGTCCGTGATTTTCTGTTTTAAAAACAGCAGTGTATATATGTCAATCCCAAACTCTCAATCTATCCCCCCTCCCCATTCCCCTGGTAACCATAAATCCGCTCTCTGTGAGTTTGTTCTTGTTTTGTAAATAAGTTCATTTGGACATTTTTTTTTTTTTTTTTAAGATTTGCATACAAGCTATCGGAGAAGGCAATGGCAACCCAATCCAGTATTCTTGCCTGGAGAATCCCAGGAACAGAGGAGCCTGGCGGGCTATAGTCCATGGGATCGCAAAGAGTCAGACACAACTGAGTGACTAAATAACAATAATAAGCTATCATTTTTGATGCTAAGCAATGATACCAAACACTTCAATTATAACTCCTCCTCTGTAAACCACTGCCCTCCAAAACACAAAGGGTTAACTTGTTAAAACTGACCCCTTGTGTTAGCTGGTAAATCTGCCTGGAGGAAGGGATAGGCTACCCACTCCAGTATTCTTGGGCTTCCGTTGTGGCTCAGCTGGTAAAGAATCCGCCTGCAATGCAGGATTTAATCCTGGGTTTGATCCCTGGGTTGGGAAGATCCCCCGGAGAAGGGAAAGGCTACCCACTCCAGTATTCTGGCCTGGAGAATTCCATGGAGTATACAGTCCATGGGGTTGCAAAGAGTGAGACACGACTGAGCGCCTTTCACTTCACTTCACTTCACTTGTGTTAGCTGTGTGGCTCGCCATCGCCTCACAGCAGCTCCAAGAGGCAGGCTCGTCATTCTTCAAGGAAATGTTTGCCTCCCACACTGGCTCCCACAGAAAGAACTTGTGGGCTTGTCTGCAGTTAGAGGTTGAGGGATAAATGCTGTGTAGCCTCCGGTTTGTGTGGGAGGAGATGAATCCAGCAAGTTGGTGCCCCACCCAAGTTCTTGGCTAAGGATGGTGCAGGTAGAAACTCCACGGCCTTATGCAAAGCAAGGGTGATGGCTATCTGACTGGGTGTCTCAGAAGTCTGCACTTCAGGAAGAGACTCAGATTCTGAAAAAACTGACAGGTGCTATGGAATTCTTTTTAAATTTAACTCCAGTTTTAGATTATAGATGTATACAGTCCAGAAAAGTTTGAAGAAAAGAGGGGGAAAAAAGTAGTACCCACAATCCCAAGAGGACCCATCCAAGTGTATGGTGGATAAGGTGGCTGAGTACCAACTTGGTCTTGCCACTTCCCAGCTGTGGGATCTTGGGGAGTTTTGTGTTCCCTCTGGGTCTCATTTCCTCATCCACAAAATGGATGTAATGGTAATAGTACCTACTTCACAGGACTATGTAAAGAATCTCCCTGCAGTGCGGGAGACCTGGGTTTGATCCCTGGGTCGGAAAGATCCCCTGGAGAAGGAAATGGCAACCCACTCCAGTATTCTTGCCTGGAGAATGCCATGGACACAGGCGCCTGGCAGACTACAGTCTGTGGGGTTACAAGAGTTGGACACAACTTAGCAACTAAACCACCACTACAGGGACTATAAAAATCAGAGGAGACGCGCATGCGTGCCTGCGTGCAAGCCCCGCCCGGGAACTGCGGCGGACGCTGCCGCGGCACGCCGGTCTTGCGTGCTTGGATGCGTTTGCCGGGCGTCTGAGGGGGCCGCGGCAGGGTAGCCTCGGGCAGCCATGAAGTTAAATTTTAAAAAAAATAAAAAAGTAAAAATCAGAGGAGGTGTTTTCACTTCATTTTTCAAATGGTTTTAAAAGGACAATATATGTCAAGCACAAAGCATAAGCACAGTATATAGTAAGTACTCAGAAAATAAATGTTAGTTCTTCTTGACTATTTTCCTTTGTTTGCATGTTTTTATATACTTTTTCTTTTTTTTGGCTGCACCTCCCAGCTTGCGGGATCCTAGTTCCCTCACCAGGTATTGAACCCGGGCAGTGAAAGCGTGGAGTTCTAACCACCAAACAGCCCATGAATTCCCTCACTTGGTGTTCTTAAAATTGTCTGCAAGTTTACACATGAGCTGGCACCAGCCGCTGGCCCCACCCCCGTGATCTCCCAACATCCACATCCCCCTGCCCCGCCATCCCCCATTCTCTGAGCTCCAGCCACCCTGGCCTCAGGCTTTAGCTCGCACACATGGCCTGTGCATCCAGCTCAGGGCCTGTGAACTTTTCGTCCTCTGCTGCTGGAATGTTCTTCTGGATATCCACATAGCTCTCTCCCGTGCTGCCTTAGGTCTCTAGTCAAATGTCACTTTATTTGACAGTTCTTCTCTGCTACCCCTTAAGTAGTCTTTCTCCCCCATCCTCTCTACTCCTTTATTCTGCTTTGTTATTCTCCATAACCCTCGTTATTTCCTGGAATGTGTATTTCTTTGTCTATGTGTCTTTTAGTCTGTTTCTCCTGAGGTGAAGGGAGGCTTCTCCAGCACTGGAATTTTGTTTCTTTTCTGCCACATCCCAAGAATAGTGGTTCCAAGAATAGTGCATGATTCATTTTTTGGTTCAAAATAATTTTTTAATCCCCAGGACATTTTAGTTCTTATGTCTTGTTTTTGTTTTGAAGAACTATAAATTCAAGCTTAGGAAAGCTTGCCTTTGTCTTAACAAAACAACAAAGCGTTTGTATCATTTGCTAATCTAATGTCCTTTTAAGAGAGAAATGGGAGTAATCTGGCAAGGATAAAATTTATACCATGTATGATGCGGATCCATGTAGTGTGTGCGTGCACATTGTTGACAGAATTATAATCTGCTGGTGGCATTTGCAGAAAAGAAACCCTTGCAGATTTCTGAGGTTGTGGATTATTCGCAAAGTCATGTCTGACTCTTTGCAACCCCATGGTCTATAGCCACCAAGCTCCTCTGTCCATGGGATTCTCCAGGCAAGAATATTGGAGTAGGTTGCCATTCCCTTCTCCAGATGCAGATTTCTAAACAACAGTGAACTCTGTTAGGAAATTCCAAAATGTGTTACAGATCAAAAAGGGAATGAGGTTAGTAAAATGCTTCAACAGAGTTCCAGTAAAATACTAGATTTGAGAGCTACTCGACCAATATTTGTTGAATGAATTCATGAATCTGCCTGCTACCTTCTACCTCTACCAGCTGGCTGGCTCTTAGATACCGACAGCTCTGAACAATGTCCATATACCGACAGCTCTGAACAATGTCCATATTCCTCCTGTGGCCAGCCATCACCTCCACTTAACAATCTTAGGCTCAAACAGCACACCCTCTGCCCACTAACTCTCTCACCCAGCCTCCCCAGCTGAGCTCCCTGTCTTGCTATTCTTAGCAACATTTTCAGCTTTCCCTGAACAGCTTCCAGCAGCCCTGGACTCTGAGTTCACAGTGATCCCAGGCATCCTCAGTGCCTACCTGGTACAGCCCTGGCAACTCCCCAGGAGGCCAGGAAAATCAGCACCTCTGGCAGCCTCATCCTGGGGTTTCGCCTGATGGGAGCCGTCTGGTTCTCCCTGAGCTTTTGTTCGAGCCACAGACTTCCTAGCTAGGTGTGGATGGCCGCGTGTCAGAGCAGAACTTCCCGTCCAGTCACCGACTGTTCCCAGACACTCGGGGCATCTGGCTCCTCTGGCTTTTCTTCCTTTGCCCAGGGGAGTGTGAGCGGGGTTTGCCCCGGGAGTTGCACTTGCCAGGCCTTTGACCTCTCACGTAAGAAGCAGCATCAGTCCTGCCAGTTACTCAGAGCGTGTCGGTCGGTCCAGTCAGCAACTGGATTCCCCAGGAAACTCACTCAGCCGCAGTCACCAACCAGCAAATATCCTCTTTCAGAGTTTTCACGCTGCCCCACCCCAGGAGAACAAACAGACAATGTCCAGCCTTTGCCATCAAAGGAACTTGTTGGAGATTGAGCTGCTTGACCACAAATGAACCCAGACCAAGAGTCTCATTCATGCCGGAAACCCTGTCCTGGGGAGATGGAGGGACCCAAGGCCACCACTCTGCCCTCTAGAGGAAGAAGCAGGCCACTGGACTGCAGTTCTGGGTTGGCAGGTGGCTTGACAAGCCCAGAGGAGGGAGCTCACCCTCTGAGGAAACTGAGAGGGCTTCTGGGAGGAGGTAACATGGCTTCATCTCTTCTTTGATTGTGAAAATTTGCCAACATAAACAGAAGTAGAGAGAACAATGTAAGGAGCCCCCGTACCCATCCTCCCACAAGAGCAATTATGAACTCAGAGCCAATCTTACTTCATCTTTACCCCCACCCCAACCCCAAAGGATTATTTTTAAATTCCAGAGATCATATCATTTTGCCCATAAACACTTTAGTATACATCTCTAAAAGATAATCACTTTTTTTTTTTTTTAGAATTTTTTAAAAACAGCATAGAGGATCTAAAAACAGTAGTGTTACTGACCCTCCTCCTTGGACTCATTTTTCTTTTTTTAAATTTATTTATTTTAACCCAAGGATAATTGCTTTACATCATTGTGATGGGTTTTGCCGTACATTAGTATGAACCGGCCATAGGCATACACGTGTCCCCTCCTTCCTGAACCCCGCTCCCACCTTCCTCCCTTGTTCATTGTTCAGTCACTGAGCCATGTCTGATTCTTTGTGACTCTGTGGAGTAAAAGCACGCCAGGCTTGCCAGGCTTCACCGTCCTTCACTATCTCTCAGTTTGCTCAGCTTTAGCATCAGTCCTTCCGATGAATATTCAGGGTTGATTTCCTTTAGGATGGACTGGTTGGATCTCCTTGCCATCCAAGGGACTCTCAAGAGTCTTCTTCAGCACCACAATTTGAAAGAATCAATTCTTTGGCACTCAGCCCTCTTTATGGTTCAACTCTCACATCCGTACATGACTACTGGAAATACTATAGATTTGACCATATGGACCTTTGTCAGTAACGTGATGTCCCTGTTTTTTAATACACTGTCTAGGTCTGTCATAGCTTTTCTTCCAAGGAGCAAGTGTCTTTTAATTTAATAGAAATTGATAAGGGACCAGACGAGAGAGTCAAGCAAGGCTTTACTGGGACTTGCGCTGCATCACGACAGAATGAAAACAAGACACCAGGGCCCTGACTCTCTCTCCCAGGAGGGTGGGCTGGTTCTTTAAGTGGGATGAGGATAGGAGCAGATGGTTGGACTGGAGGGGTAGCTTAGACGGTCTCCCCACCCCTTGGTGGTGCTGTGTGCAGGGGTCCTACACAGTACCCAGCTTTTGCTCCCAGCACCTCAGAAGTTTGTGGCCTTTTTGTATCTTATTTTCATAATTGGCCCAACTGCTCCTGCTTGCAGTTATTTTTAGCTGCTTATAGTTTCTTTGTATTCTGTTGCTCAAGGAGGCATTTACCCAGGTGAAAGTGCAAGCACTCCAGTAGAGGGTCCCAGGTCCCAGCCTATCTCAGGAGTAATTCCTAGTAACTGTTAGGTAGGTAGAATAGGGAAAAGGAGTCCAAAATGGCGGTGGCTAAAAGACAAGGAAGGTCAAATTAAGGTCCGAGGACCAGAGTGAAAACTTCAGGCAGAACAAACAGCACTCCTGGCTAAGCCCAATTTGCATAGGGCAGGCCCAGGTGGAGGAAAAAAACATATAAAAGGAGGAGCCAAAGCGCTTTCTCTCGGACTCTCTCTCC
>NW_011495069.1:10063469-10091691 GCF_000754665.1 Bison bison bison | reverse complement strand
TCCTCCACTCTCTTCTCTTCGAGTCTTGGATTCTCCTGCTATCTTCTAATAAAATGGAGCTGTAACACGGTTTGTCCAAGACCCGAGAGCTGTGATGCGCCGAGGGCTTTAATGTCCGTCGCTCCAAATCTTTGTTGTGACGAGACAAAGAACCGAGGAACATACACTCGCGTGACACAACCATATGCCGGGAGCCGGCATATTGCATATGGAGTGCAGCACTTTCCACAGCATCATCTTTCAGGATCTGGAATAGCTCAACTAGAATTCTATCACTGCTGGGAGCCAGCGTGAGGAACTCCGCCCATGGCAAAGGTCATGAGAAAGGAGGCTCGGCGTACGTAAAGGTGGGATCAAGCCTCAGGAGTCCCCCTGGAAATTCTCGAGCATCTACCCCCAAAACCAGAGTCTGCCTACTTTCTGCTTTGTGCTTTCACCTACACCTCTGACTTTACGGGGGGCTGTCCCCTACTACCTCTCTCTGAGAAAAGAGTTAGCTTACAGCTCCAGTTAATAATTTCTGGGTGTGACAGTGTTTCAACCTACAAACTCCTGTGGAAATCCTCTAGCCTGCCTGAACAGGTTTTTCTGGCCACATGTGATTGTTCAGAGCCTCCCAACTGTGAGAGGCAGGAGATGTTCTAAACTGTCTAAACACAGATTCCTTTGAGTAGTTAAAAGATTGATTAGAAATTGTATTGGTGAAGGATTTTTCATTTATTGGGCCAATGTTTGCTGCTAAGTCTCCATATCCCTTACCTGCTGTGTCCCTGGCAGTGTATTGATTAATATAATTGGTGTAAGTAGTAGCTTTAATGTTTGTAACCTTGGACCCTTGAGTTAATTCTTTTCTTGATTGAGCCCACCACACCTTTGCCCTATAGGAATGCAACTTTATCTAATGCTTTCGGAGGGTGGCTCCTGACTTTGGAATAATCACCTTTAGAGAAAAATAAGTTTCTTAAAATGTTAACAGGCCTCCTGGCCAGAAGATGATGTAAATCACCTGAACTTTTGCATATGATAAGTTTGAAAGTCTGGCTTCGATTAGGATCAGGAACTGCTGTCCTTGCATGACTCTACCCCTTCCCCCATTATCCTCTATGCACAACTTAAGGTATAAAAACTACTTTGGAAAATAGTGCGGGCCTTGTTCACCGAAACTTGGTCTCCCCATGTTGCTCTCTCTCTCATTCTGGCTGAGTCTCCATCTGGAGCATGGAACCCACCATGCTTACTAATTATGCCTGGGCTTCTAAGATCCGACCGGGGAGGCCTCAGTGTCTCCTCTCCTTTGGGAGAACGGAAGGACGCCTGCGGCCTACGTAAGTGGTGCAAACTTCTTGTCTTGAAGTTTTATTGGTCTCCCACGTAAACCAAGCTACTCAGCCTCTTTTCTCCACTGAATTTCCTCACTGAGCTATCCTCATTCTATTACTCTTTATCTTTGATAAATATTTAAATAAATAGGTCACCTATGCTGTCTCTCCTTCGAATACCCTGGATCAGCCGGGGCTGGACCCCAGCAACCATACCACCAGGGAGATACTTGGTCAGTGTTTAAACTTTCCTGATTTTCTCATAGTATTTTTTAAAATTTAATTAAAATTTTTGTTTAACTTATGGAAAAACTGGAACAAACTTTTTGGCTAACCAAATACAATTGATTTGCTCAAATCAAGATCCAAATCAGGCCCACACGTTGCATGCAGTTTATCTGTCTCTTTAAGTCTCTCAATTTTAGACTTTTCCCCCTCCCTGCTTTTTTCTTTTTCCTTGTTAAGGAACTAGGTCATTTTTCTTGTGAAATTTCCCACATTCTGGAGTGTTTGGCTGATTGCCTCTTGGTGGTGTCATTTAAGTTGTTCTTCTGTTCCCCATACTGCCTATAAACTGGTAGTTAGATCTGAAGTTTTGATGATATTTAGCTTTGAATTTTTTGGCAAGATGACATCTCATGTGGTCTTGTGTACCACCTGTTGCATTGCAGAGCAAAGGCGCATACTTGTATGGTTGTCCCACCAGCTTATTCTTAATGTGCAGGCGTGCCTGTGTGCTCAGTTGCTCAGTCAGTCTGACTCTTTGGGCTTCCCAGGTGGCTCTAGTGGCAAAGAACCCCCTTGCCAATGCAAGAGATGTAACAGATGTGGGTTTGATCCCTGAGCTGGGAAGATCCCATGGAAGAGGGCACTGCAACCCACTTCAGTATTCTTGCTGGGATAATCCCATAGACAGAGGACGTGGGTTGCTGCAGCCCATAAGGCCACAAAGAGTAAGAGACAACTGAAGCGACTTAGCACACATGCACGTCTGACTCTGAGACCCCGTGGACTGTGCCACACCGGGCTCCTCTGTCCATGGGAATGGGTTGCCATTTCCTCCTCCAGAGGATCTTCCCAATCCAGGGATGGAACCTGTATCCCTTGTGTCTCCTGCATTGGCAGGTGGGTTCTTTTTTTTTTTTTTTAACCTTTTGAGAATATTTATTACAACTGCATAAAACCTATGGGCCAATTCTTCTCAACTTGATATTTTTATGATATTGAACTTTTCTGCCCATGAGTGCAATCTATTTCTTTATGTATTTATATCTTCAATGTTTTCCTTCTTTTAATTGAAGTATTGTTGGTTTGCCATGTTGTGTTAGTTTTAGGTATATGGCACAGTGATTAAGTTATGCATACATATATTCTTTTTCAGATTCTCTTCCCTTATAGCTTATCACAAAATATTGAGTATAGTTCCCTGAACTATGCAGGAGGTCCTTGTTGATTATCTATTTTATATATAGCAGTGTGTTTATGTTAATCGGAATTCTTAATTTAGCCCTTCCCTGCCCTTTCCTCTTTGGTAACCTAAGTTTGTTTTCTAGGTATGTGAGTCTGTTTCTGTTTTGTAAATTAGTTCATTTGTATCTTTTTTTAAAGGGTCCATATATAAGCTATATCATGATACTTGTCTGTCTCTGTCTGACTTACTTCACTTAGTATGACAACCTCTAGGCCCATCCATGTTGCTGCAAATGGCATTATTTCATTCTTTTTTATGCTGAGTAGTATTCCATTGTGGGGTGTCTGTGTGTGTGTGTGTGTGACATCTTTCTCCATTTACCTGTCATTGAACATGTCGGTTGCTTCCATTTCTTGTCTATTGTAAATAGTGCTGCAATGAACCCAGGGCACTCTTTAAAATTGCGACTATGTTTGAGAAAAACAAGAATAAGCTCCTTTCCCCTCTGTTTAATGTGATTAGACCATCAAAGCACTAAGCATCTTAGGGTAAAGACGAGCTGAAAGGGTGAGGGAATGGGCAATGAGGACAAAGCATCACGATTAAGAGCTGGGCTCAGGAGTCACAGAGAGTTGGGTTCAATCTGGTTTCTCTTTTTACTAGCTCTGCAACCTCAGGCTGATTACTGAGCCTCACATTGAATATCTAGGCACATCAGTACATCACTAGCAGGTCACAGGAGCGAGGAGATATTCATACATAGGTCAGTCAGGCAGGCTGGGCTTGACCAGAGACCTCTGAAGCATGATTAAGCATCTTGGTTTTACTGAGACTGGAGGGGTTTCCAAGACAAGAGATCTTTAGTTTTAAAAATGGGAAATTCTTGTGACATCCCTGGCAGTCCAGTGGCTAAGACTCCATGCTCCCAATGTAGGGGACACAGGTTTCATCCCTGGTTGGGGAACTAAGATCCCACATGCTGTGCAGCCAAAAAAACGGGAAAGTCCTGGACAAACTGGGATGAGTGCCCCTTTAGCTTCTGCACCTCTGGTGCCTGCCAGCCCTAAGTGTTTAGTCCAGCACACCACACAGGCCCCATTTTCTTCATATGTCTATGACATAAAAGCAGGTTGGGAAGCTCAGTTTCCTCATCTGTAAAATGAGGATGACAACAGCGCTTACCTCACTTGGTTGTTGTGAAGATGAAGTGACTAAAGCAGGATATTTGACCCTGCCTTCCCAATCCAGAGGCACACCCATGTCCTATGTCTTTCCCAATCTAATGCCTTTTGGAGTGCCAAAGCATCTAAAAAAAAACTATCCACAATGTATTTGTCAGCATAACAAATGTAAGGTACAGCAACATGCTCTGTTAAACTGGAAAAATAAATGTTAACTCCTAACTTGAAGAGAGAAATGCTTCCACTCATGAGTGACGACTAAGAAGGCTCTAACAGCAGGGTCCCTCTGTATCCTTCTCCATGCAAAGGAGGAGAACTGAGTCTGTGTCTTGGGAAAAGAAAAAAGTCAGACTGGATGAGGTGGAATGTCCTCCTGCTGCCAGAACACCAGAAGGCTTTAAGAAGCATTAGCAGTGCAAGTATGTCTAAGGAACCAACCTCTAATTGGCCAAGGTGTGACAACTGCAGCATTAATAACAACATAATTATTTTCCTATTGTTATTGTCACAATTATTGGAGCAAGTTGCATCTGTGAAAGGCCATGGGTTCATGTTGTTGTTTAGTTGTTAAGTCATGTCCAACTTTACAACCCCATGGACTGCAGCACGCTAAGCTTCCCTTCACTATCTTCCGGAGTTTGTTCAAAATCATGTCCATTGAGTCACTGATGCCATCCAACCATCTCATCCTCTGTATCCCCCTTCTCCTCCTGCCCTTAGTCTCTCCCAGCATCAGGGTCTTTTGCAGTGAGTCAGCTCTTCCCATCAGGTGGCCAAAGTATTGGAGCTCCAGCTTCAGCATCAGTCCTTCTAATGAATACTCAGGGTTGATTTTCTTTAAGATTGACTGGTTTGATCTCCTTGCAGTTGAAGGGACTCTCAAAAGTCTTCTCAAGCACCAAAATTTGAAAGAATCAGTTCTTCGGTGTTCAGCCTTTCTTATGGTCCAACTCTCACATCCATACATGACTAATGGAAAAACCATAGCTTTGATTATATGGACCTTTGTAGGCAAAGTGATGTTTCTGCTTTTTAATATGCTGTCTAGATTTGTTACAGCTTTCCTTCCAAGGAGTGTCTTTTAATTTCATGGCTGCAGTCACTGTCTGCAGTGATTTTGGAGCCCAAGAAAAGAAAATCTATCAGTTTCCACTTTTCCTCCTTCTATTTGCTGTGAAGTGATGGAATTAGATGCCACGATCTTAGTTTTTTGAATGTTGAATTTTTAAGCCAGCTTTTTCACTCTCGTCTTTCATCCTCATCAAGAGGCTCTTTAGTTCCTCTTTCCAAATAGAAAAAGTTAGTTAAAACACACAAGAATGGTGACTAGTACAGGATATGTTTAATTTTTTTATTTCCATAAGAAAAATTAGCACATGTATACTTTGCTTCTTTTATTAACTGAATTCCTATTTATAAAATATACATATATACTGTTCCCACTTGGGTATAAAAGCAATTCACTGACCTGTGAGGAGTCAAACAGTCCCAAACAATGGGAATTTTGTGAAGAACAAGATAGGCTGACAGGCTGGATTGCTCACACACAATAATCAAGAAGGGGCTCCAAGAGCTAATTAGCCAACCTGAGTCTTGCTAGCCCCAAGGACTCTATTCCTCCACCTCTAGGAAGTGAAGATTTCAGGTGGCCCTATGAATACCACAAAATAATATATCAGTAGGAATAAATGAACTTGCAAAAATCCCCATCAATGTATCAAACAGGACATGTGTGAATGTGTTCACTCAGCGGTGTCCAACTCTTTGCAATCCTATGGACTGTAGCCTGCCAGACTCCTCTGTCTGTGGGATTTTCCAGGGAAAAATATTGGGGTGGGTTGCCATTTCCTTCCTCAGCGGATGTTCCCAACCCAGGGATTGAACCCACGTCTCCTGCAACTCCTGCTTTGGGCAGGTAGATTCTTTACCACTGAGCCACCTGGTAAGCCCATGAGACAGGACAGCAGTTTATATAATGCCACCCAAGTGAGACTGAAGGCTCATGATTTTAAGGGACAATATCACATTACAAACAATGAAAACCTAAGAGAAAGGTATGATTTTAAAACTCTTATAGACATTATAAAAAGGGAGCTCAGCTTGATCATCAGTGGCCTGATGACAATCCCCTTGGACCACACAAGCAGATCTTAAGACTGACCAAGAATCAGTTGATTGAAGACCCAGATCTAATTACCTCAACTGAACTAAGATGACATTTCTCTTTCTTTCCAGTCTGATCGGATTTTTGAAAGCCCAGAAAGAAATATGAATAATATTACAGAAACCATAGGATGATAACAAAAGAAAGCAATGGTCCAAGAAAGCAGGGGGCAAGAAGCTCCAGATTTTGTGGGGCCCATGGCTGAAACAATTTGTGTGGCCCTACTTAAGAAAAAAAATGCATAGTAAGGTATTAAAGAGGCATACAGACAAAAGAAGGGCCTTGGAAGAGGCTATGCAAGCAAAGAGCACTGAAATTTAAACTTCATTTCTTTCAGTTATCATTTTTGTTTCTGATCTCCTCTTGAAGATGTTTGAAGAATTCATAAGCATCAGCCAAACCAGCACTTTAATTACAGTTTAAAATTTTAAGGAGGATTTCCCTGGTGGCAAAGTAGATAAGAATTTGCCTGCTAAGGCAGGTGACACAGGTTTGATCCCTGGTCCAGGAAGATTTCTCATGCCTTGGACTACTGAGCCAACTCTCTAGAGCCTGAGAGCCGCACTACTGAAGCCTGTGTGCCCTAGAGCCTGTGCTCTTGCAAGAGAAGCCATCGCAATCAGAAGCCAATGCACCCTGATGAAGAGTAGCCCCTGGCTCACCACAGCTAGAGAAAGCCCGTGTGCAGCAACGAAGAACTAGTACCATCAAAAATAAATCAATAAATAAATTCTTAAAAAGGATCCTGCAAGCTGAGTGGCACAGCCCACCAAAAAAACTATTTTAAAAATTTAAGAATAATTAATTAAGTTTGTAAAAGATGATGCTGTGAAAGTGCTGCACTCAATATGTCAGCAAATGTGGAAAACTCAGCAGTGGCCACAGGACTGGAAAAGGTCAGTTTTCATTCCAATCCCAAAGAAAGGCAATGCCAAAGGATGCTCAAACTACTGCACAATTACACTCATCTCACATGCTAGTAAAGTAATACTCAAAATTCTCCAAGCCAGGCTTCAGCAATATGTGAACCGTGAACTTCCAGATGTTCAAGTTGGTTTTAGAAAAGGCAGAGGAACCAGGGATCAAATTGCCAACATCAGCTGCATCATCGAAAAAGCAAGAGAGTTCCAGAAAAACATCTATTTCTGCTTTATTGACTATGCCAAAGCCTTTGACTGTGTGCATCACAATAAACTGTGGAAAATTCTGAAAGAGATGGGAATACCAGACCACCTGACTTGCCTCTTGAGAAACCCCTATGCAGGTCAGGAAGCAACAGTTAGAACTGGACATGGAACAACAGACTGGTTCCAAATAGGGAAAGGAGTACGTCAAGGCTGTATATTGTCACCCTGCTTATTCAACTTATAAGCAGGGGGTGTGTGTGTGTGTGTGTGTGTGCGTGCTAGTCGCTCAGTCATGTCTGACTCTTTGCGACCCCACGGACTGTAACCTGCCAGGCTTCACTGTCCATGGAATTCTCCAGGCAAGAATACTGGAGTGGATTGCCATTCCCTTCTCCATATATGCAGGGTGAAAAGAAAGTGAAGTCGCTCAGTTGTGTCCGACTCTTTGCGACCCCATGGACTGTAGCCTACCAGGCTCCTCTGTCCATAGGAATTTCCAGGCAAGCGTACTGGAGTGGGTTGCCATTTCCTTCTCCAGGGGATCGTCCCAACCCAGGGGTCGAACCCAGGTCTCCCACATTGCAGGCAGACGCTTTACCCTCTAAGCCATGCTGGGCTGGATGAAACACAAACTGGACTCAAGATTGCCAGGAGAAATATCAATAACCTCAGATATGCAGATGACACCATCCTTATGGCAGAAAGTGAAGAACTAAAGAGCCTCTTGATGAAAGTGAAAGAGGAGAGTGAAAAGTTGGCTTGAAGCTCAACATTCAGAAAACTAAGATCATGGCATCCAGTCCCATCACTTCATGGGAAATAGATGGGAAAACAGTGGAAACAGTGTCAGCCTTTATTTTTGGGGGCTCCAAAATCACTGCAGATGGTGACTGCAGCCATGAAATTAAAAGACGCTTACTCCTTGGAAGGAAAGTTATGACCAACCTAGACAGCATATTCAAAAGCAGAGACATTACTTTGCCAACAAAGGTTCATCTAGTCAAGGCTATGGTTCTTCCTGTGATCATGTATGGATGTGAGAGTTGGACTGTGAAGAAGGCTGAGGGCCGAAGAATTGATGCTTTTGAACTGTGGTGTTGGAGAAGACTCTTGAGAGTCCCTTGGACTGAAAGGAGATCCAACCAGTCCATCCTAAAGGAAATCAGTCCTGAATGTTCATTGGAAGGACTGATGTTGAAGCTGAAACTCCAATACTTTGGCCACCTGATGCGAAGAGCTGACTCATTTGAAAAGACCCTGATGCTGGGAAAGATTGAAGGCAGGAGGAGAAGGAGACGATGGAGGATGAGATGGTTGGATGGCATCACTGACTCAATGGACATGAGTTTGAGCAAACTCTGGGAGTTGGTGATGGACTGGGAGGCCTGGCGTGCTGCAGTCCATGGGGTCACAAAGAGTCAGACATGACTTAGAGACTGAACTGAACTGAAACAATGTTTAAATACCAAAAAATTGACTTCAAGGTTTATCACCTATAAGACTTTGATAAATTGAGCATTAAACAAATAATTCTAAGTGTTCTTCTTCACTTATAAAAGCCTCTTTAATATGAAAATGAAACTGTTAGTGTCATTTCCAGGGCTCCGAAGAGCTCTGGTACCACAGTCCTCTATGTCTCAACACAGGAAGGAATTCTGCAAGAGGCAAAGTGATAGACAAGAAGTGATTTGTTAGACTAGGACGCTTGTAAGTTTCACAAGGGCTTCTCTGGTGGCTTAGACAGTAAAGAATCTGTCTGCAATGTGGGGACCTGGGTTTGATCTCTGGGTTGGGAAGATCTCCTGGAGAAGGGAAAGGCTACCCACTCCAGTGTTTTTGCCTGGAGAATCCCCATGAACAGAGGAGCAGGCAGACAAGTGTTGCACTGCCCAGAGTACTCAGTGGGTTACATTTTTATAATCAAAGGAAGAGAGGCAAAGGGGAAAAGATCTTTGTCTTTCTTAAATAGGTGTCAGGTTTCCTTCATCAGTTCCTCCCCCAAGTAAGGTAGGGAAGTTTTCTTGTCACTATATGGTCAGGCCAAGACTGTCATAACATTTTGGAATAATATTTTCAGGTCTCAGTACAATGAAGGTCTTTCATCTTGAAAATTCACCTTTCCATAAATGATTGTTTTTTTGTGGGCACAGGGCATATTTTGGGAGTCATTAACTTGATGACACCACTAGGCAGGTTGTAGGCCTTATTCTCTACTATTGTTTTATTGTTTGGGGGGCATTGTGCAAAGAACACGTCTTTGGGGCCAAAGGGCATGTTTTGCAGGTTATTAACTTACTGAACTTACCGGGCAGGATATAGGTCTCATGCTACCATTGTTGTATTGTTTTGGGGCATGTCTAGTGCTTCTGTTGCATGGTTTTGTCACTAAGCAAAGTTAGCTTGATTTTGTTAAGCCAGCCAATCTGGTTTTGATGCTAAGCAACTTGTTTGCTTCATGAGTCAAGCAAGCCCACATTGTTTCAGAACATTTTCATTACTTTCTTGAGTGATCATTAGTCTTATTGTGGTCTCCCAACCCCCCTAAAGTTCCCTATCTACAATTCCCTAATGGGGTTTCTAAGCTACTTGATTATCCTATGCTATTCCTGCTTATTTATGCAGAGTACATCATGCAAAATGCTGGACTGGATGAAGCACTAGCGGGAATCAAGATTGCCAGGAGAAATATCATTAATCTCAGATATGCAGATGACACCACCTTTATGGAAGAAAGCAAAGAGTAACTAAAGAGACTCTTGATGAAGGTGAAAGAGGAGAGTGAAAAAGCTGGCTTAAAACTCAACATTAAAAAATAAAAGATCATGGCATCCAGTCTCATCACTTCATGGCAAATAGATGGGGAAACAACAGAAACTTTTTATTTCCTTGGGCTCCAAAATTACTGAAGATTGTGACTGGAGTCATGAAATTAAAAGACACTCACTCCTTGGAAGGAAAGCTGTAACAAATCCAGACAGCATATTAAAAATCAAGACACCGCTTTGCTAACAAAAAGGTCCATATAGTCAAAGCTATGGTTTTTGCAGTAGTCATGTATGGATGTGAGAATTGGACCATAAAGAACGCTGAGTGCCAAAGAATTGATGCTTTCAAATTGTGGTGCTGGAGAAGACTTTTGAGAGTCCCTTGGACTGCAAGGAGATCAAAACAGTAATCCTAAAGGAAATCAACTCTGAATATTCATTAGAAGGACTGATGCTGAAGCTGAAGCTCCAATACTTTGGCCACCTGATGCGAAGAGCCAACTCTAGAAAAGACCCTGATGCTGGAAAAAACTGAAGGCAGGAGGAGAAGGGGACAACAGGGGACAAGATGGTTGATGGCATCACTGACTCAATGGACATGAGTTTGAGCAAACTCCAGGAGATGCTTGAAGGACAGGTAAGCCTGGTGTGCTGCAGTCCATGAGGTCTCAAAGAGTCAGACATGGCTGAGTGACTGAACGACAACAATCCCTATCAAAAAGAATTCTATCAATATCAACCAATTCATAATGACAATTACTAGTAGAAATAATCAGTACGATATAAAACTGAAAATGACTATTCCATCCAGTAAAATTATCTTAGAAAAAAAGAATCATATTTTGCATATAACATTGAAAACTACCAGGAATCCCCTTAATCAAATTGTATTCGATAGAAATCAGCACCCATGAAACTATAGTGGCAGATGTGAAAAAAAATTAAAATTTTGTATGGATCAAATTTAAAAGATGAATTTAACCCTCATTGTAAAGTTTACCCAGGAAAGAACTGATTCACAGTGATTTCTGCAAAATTGAAAATAGAAAAAAATTAGAAATGGCTAAATCTCACCGTACAAAAAATTGAACAGGAAATCAAGTCTAAATGAAAGTTCATTGATGTTGAGACAGTTTTTATCAAAATATGTTTATTTATGATGTGGAGGAAAAATGAACTTGGAGGTTAAAATGGCAGGTCAAAAACTTTGGGAGATAATGCATATGAAGCATTTAGTAGAGATAATGCACATATCTGGCATGTGGTATATACTCAAGAAATACTAGGGTTGATTAATTTTTTTTAATTGTGGTAAAATAGATGTATAACAAAACTTGCCATTTTCAAGTATGGTTCAGTGGCATTAGCTACATTCCTGTTATTGTGCAACCATCACCAGTATCCATCTCCAGAACTTTTTAGTCTTCCCAAATGGCAACCATACCCATTAAATGATAACTTCCCATTTCTCTCTCTCTCCAGCCCCTGATAACTGCCATTTACTTAGGGGTTCATGTCCCTGTGAATTTGATTACTCTATGTACATCATTTAAGTGGAATCATACATTTGTCTTTTGTGACTGGCTTATTTCCTAATGTCTTTTATGAAAGACATGATGCCATTTTTGTCATTAGCATAGTCTCCTACGTTCCTTCATACTGTAGCACGCATGTATCAGAGTTTTCTTCAAGACTAAATAATATTCCATTGTATATTCATACCACATTTTGTTTATCAATTCATCTGTCAATAGAGACTTGGTTTGCTTCCACTTTTGACTTTTGTTAATAATGTTGGCTATGAACACTGGTGTAGAATTATCTCTTTGAGTCCCTAATTTCAGTTCTTTGGGGTATACACCCAGAAATGGAACTGCCAGATCAACGAGGGATTGGACCTGTGCCCTCTGCACTGGAAGGGTGGAGTCTTAACCCCTGCACAACCAGGGAGGGCCCACTAGATCATTTTTAAACTGTAGTTTTTCCTTTTCTCAATCTGGCTGTGGATTTCCCTGATAGCAGTCTACCTAGACAGGGAAATGAAAGACTTCTCAGAAATCCCTTCCATGTGACAGGAAGACTTCAACTTGATAAAACAAAACCTTGACAGATGAATTCACTGCCCACCATGCACAAACAGAAAGTAAATACTAATCATTTTATCAATAATTGAGAACTGAGCCCTCTGCTCAATTTATCAGATCACCAAGCTCTTGAAAAGAGGTGCAAAAATCTTAGTTTGACGTTTTGCATTCTTATATTTAAAACAGTAATATTCCATTTTATTTATTTAATTATTTCAATTGCTCTGGGTTTTTGTTGCTGCCCATGGGCTTTCTCTAGTTGTCACAAACAAGGACCCTTCGTTGTGGTGCACGGGCTTCTTGTTGCGGGGATTTCTCGTTGCTGAGCACAGGCTCTAGGCTCCTGGGCTTCAGTAGTTGCAGCACACAGGCTCAGTAGTTGTGGCGCACGACTCAGTTGCTCCACAGCATGTGGAATCTTCACGGGCCGGGGATCAAATTCACATTCCCCAGCATTGGCAGGTGGATTCTTATCCACTGTATGACCAGAGAAGTCCATCGTTTTATTTATTTTAAAAAATATGATCTTAGGTTTCCCTGGTGGCTCAGTGGTTAAGTATCTGCCTGCCAATGCAGGGGACCCGGGTTCAATCCCCAGTGTGGGAAGATCCCATATGCCTTGGAGTAACTAAACTCGTAAGCCACAGCTACTGAGTCTGTGCTATAGAGCCCAAGAGCTGCAACTACTGAAGTTTGCTCGTGCTATGGCCTGCACTTTGCAACAAGAGAAGCCACCTCAATGAGAAGCCCGTGCTCTGCAACGAAAGCAAAGCCCTCGCAGCAGTGAAGACCCAGCACAGCCAAATATAAATAAATAAAAGAAAAAATTTTTAAGTATGATCTTCTCAGCTAAATTTATAACTAAGTGCACCCCAAATGAGGGTGACTACCCCAAATGAACCCACATCTTAACTTTTCCAAATACTCTTATTTGCAAACATGTTATTCTACATATCATAAATATGTTCTTCCTTGTTACACTGTAAGTTTCAGTCACCTGAAGCTTAACCTAATAATGTTATCTTGGTATGACTTTTGTTCTTGGTTGTATCTTGTGTATTTCTCAGCAATGATTTTGAGGCTAATGGAATTTACATAGGAAAGAAATGGCACACAAGCAACATCTGGCCCACAGATACCTTTTCTTTGACCTAGGTAGCATTTTGCAATTTTTAAATTACTTACAAACACTCGAAATTTGCAAATATTTACATAAAGTCACAGGCTCCTGGCACCTACTAAAAAAACTTAAATGACCTGGCAATGCTGAGCCCTGAGTCTTTGTTGCTGCGTACAGGCTTTCTCTAGTTGCAGTGCAGGGGCTTTTCGGAGGGCTTCTCTTGTTGTGGAGCACAGGCTCTAAGCAACTGAGCTTCAGTATTTCAAGCGCATGGGCTCAGTAGTTGCGGCTCTCCGGCTCTAGAGCACAGGCTCGGTAGTTGTAGTGCACAGGTGTAGATGCTCTGGAGCATGTGGAATCTCCCCAGACCAGGGGTCCAACCGGTGTCCCCTGCATTGGCAGGTGGATTCCCAACCACTGGACCACCAGGGAAGTCCCACTGAGCCCATATTCTTTATGTCAGTCAATATTTATCATTATGCTTGTGTGGTTGTTTTGGTTACTGAAAAGAAAAAGTTTTTAAAATTCCACTCTATTATCCAATCTATTATGTTTACAGTTTTCCTGCCTGATCCCCTTATCCAACTGAGTTTGTGTCCCAATTGTAGGATGTCCAGGAAGGTATACTAACTACTTTGGTTGATGGAATCAGACGTCCTGGACTTGAATGTAGACTCCCACAACTGAGTTTCAGTTTTTCATCTGTAAAGCGAGGACAACAGCAATATTATGTTTAAGACAGTCCCAGCAGTTTTATCAAAAGGAAATACAATGGCCCAGAAGCCCAGGGACTATGACTATCTTATTTACCACTGAATACCAGCGGCCAGCACAGAGCTTGGAAGGTCAATGCTGCTGCTGCTGCTACGTCGCTTCAGTCGTGTCCGACTCTGTGTGACCCCATAGACGGCGGCCCACCAGGCTCCTCTGTCCCTGGGATTCTCCAGGCAAGAATACTGGAGTGGGTTGCCATTTCCTTCTTCGTGGAAAGTCAATAAATATTTTTAAATAACTGGGGGCGGGGGGCGGGGGGCAGGGGAGGAGGGAGGAGGAGTCCCAACAACGTAGTAGTACTTAAGGCAGAGGACTGCCACTGTCTTTGGTAGGGACAAAACCACGTTATACGGAGCACTTGAAGCAACCGAGGACACTGAGCTGAATTAGATCAGGGTCAGGAAAGACTGGTTGGGGGGATGTCATTCTCATATTTTTTGCCATTCTGGGAAAGTGTAACTTTCTCACAGCCTCACTGGGGAAAGGACGAGGAGATAGCAATAAGAAATGAACTTGGCTCTTTATGGAAAGGTCTTCCCTGGCAGCTCTGGTAAAGGATCCGCCTGCAATGCAGGAGACCCCGGTTCGACTCCTGGGTTGGGAAGATTCCCTGGAGAAGGGAAAGAATACCGACTCCAGTAATCTGGCCTTGAGAATGCCATGGACAGAGGAGCCTGGCAGGCTACGGTCCATGGGGCCGTAGAGTCGGACACGACTGAGCTACTAACAGTTTATGGAAAAGGATACGCAGCCCTACTAGGTACCGTGAAACTAGTACTGTGACTTTCCCGGATGCGCAAATAAAGCGCGATCACCAGACGGAGACGCAGAAGCAAGAATTGTACCATAACGCTTTAGATTGGGGATTCTTTTGATTAGTGAGAGTTTGGCGGGAGAGGAGGAGGCCGTACAAAGGAAGTGATGTAAGGTGTCACTCACTTGACGCGGGTGGGATTACACGGTCTGAGATCGTGAAGTATCAAGACGTATCATCTTGATTGGTAATTTCCTTGAGACATCGTCCTATCTCAGTGGTTCTCAGCCTTACTTTCGCTTGCGCAGTTTATTTTGCCCTTTTCAATGATGGCCGCCGGGGCTTCTGGCCCTCACGGGATCAGAGTGCGAGTTTTCAGGAGCTTGGCCCGAGAAGACAGGAAAAGGCGTAGATTCGTGAGCATTGATTGGCTGAAGCTCGAAGCATTCTTGTTGCTGATTGGCTCTGTCCTTCGCGGGAAGGAGTTTGTGGCGCCAGCGAAAAGTAGATACTGCGCAGCGGGAGCGGCAGCGGTCTTGAAGCGGTTCGGCGAACCCTCCAGCGAGAACCTTCTGGAACTCTCTCGTGAGGGAATCGTGTCGAAGATGTGGAATAGTATGATGAGTGGGGCGCGTGATGAGAATCGCAGGAAAGATTTAGCAAGGAGCGGGGTGGGCGAGGCCTGTGGCGGCGAGGGTCTGGGAGGAGCAGGGGACTGGCTGAGGGGGCGTGTGGGCCGGGGGTGGTGGGATGGGGCGGGGGACGGTTAGGAAGACGCTGCGAGTGGTTAGAGCGAAGTCTAGGGTGGGGGTCCGGTGGGTTGTTCAGAGGCTTGGAGGGCAGCACAGATGTTTATACTGTTGTTGTTTAAAACCAGGTGGATTTGAAAGCTATAGCACCTCCTCTTTCGGGGGAGCCGGCGGCTACACACAGTCCCCTGGGGGCTTTGGATCTCCGACAGCTTCCCAGGCCGAAAAGAAATCCGTAGGTCGAAAGCGTACTTCGGTTTATGTTATCCTTTCCTGAAGTTCTTAACTCATCTGTGAGAGAAAATTTATGAGAGAAGAGTGTTAAACCTGAGCTGTAATTGTCAGTTATTATCGAATTTTATAATTGAATGCTGTTAGTATTGAAAAGTGATGTTTTCCCTAATTTTGCATCCACTGTTAACTTGGCTTTATTTTGAAATTTACCAGTAGAACTCATGAGTCAGTCTTGTGGGAAAAAACTTGTTTGTTTAGCCTAGTTTGCATTCTTCATGTACTGAAAGTCAGTTTTCAATGAAATTTAATGAGGTGCCCTGAAAAGTGAAAGTTGATCAGTCGTGTCCGACTTCTTGCGACTCCATGGAGTATACAGTCCTTGGAATTCTCTAGGCCAGAATACTAGAGTGGGTAACCTTTCCCTTCTCCAGGGGACCTTCCCAACCCAGGAATCGAACCCGAGTCTCCACATTGCAGGCAGATTCTTTACCAGCTGAGCCTCTAGGGAAGCCGCAATGAGGTGCTTCCCTGATAGCTCAGTTGGTAAAGAATCTGCCTGCAATGCAGGAGACCCGGTTTGATTCCTGGGTCCGGAAGATCCGCTAGAGAAGGGATAGGCTACCTACTCCAGTGTTCTTGGGTTTCCCTGGTGGGTCAGCTGGTAAAGAATCCGCCTGCCATGTGGGAGACCTGGGTTCGATCTCTGGGTTGGGAAGATCCCCTGGAGAAGGGAAAGGCTACCCACTCCAGTATTCTGGCCTGGAGAATTCTATGGACTGTATAGTTCATGGACTATAGTCCATGGGGTTTCAAAGAGTTGGACGAATGAGGTGCTCTAATGCAGTGGAAAGAGCTGGTCTTTGAAGTCTAGTGGATATATTACATGTTGAACTGTTGCTCTGCCACTCCTTGTAGAGTATCATAGGACAAATTTCTTAAAATGGGGAGTCCGTTTTGCACCTGCTAAATGGGATTAATAATACATACTTTACGAAGTTGGTGTGAGACTTAATACTATAATAATGTAATTACGCCTATCCCAGAATTGCTTTCAATAAATGGTCCCACAGAGTATTACTGAAAACAACTTGAGTTTTGGAGCCAGAATACACAGTGTCCAGAATCAACTTTGCCTTTTAACTGTTGGTGTGAGTTTAGTGAAGCAACTTACATCCTTAGTTTTGGTGACCCTTGATTTTTCTCATCAGATAATAGTACTAGTACTATCCATGTCACAGAGTGGTTCTGAGACTTGATAAATAAAATAATGTATAGGAAAGTGATCTGTAAAAACCTACCCAAATGCTTATTATTCACTCTTTCAGAAATAAGTTTGCATTTAATAGCTGCTGTTGATTTCATCTTTTTAAAAATACAGAATTTGGTGTTAAGATTCAGTATTAGTCGGTTCTATATTTTTTGTCCAGGTTTGATAAGGTTTTACCTGAGCTGTTGATTCACAGGTGTATATCAGTAGGAAAGAATTCATTGATAATTCCCATACATTTGGGCATTGCTTTATATTTTTCATATGATTATATAATCCTATGAGAGACTTATTATTTACTCCATTGTACAACATAGGCTCAAGGTGATTCAGGGACACCTGAACTCGCATAGCTAGTAAGACAGTGCACATATGATGCTGCACAAATCCAAAATCTGGTGAGCAACTTCTGTCTATTATATCTTTCTTTTTCCTACGAAGACCAGAGGGAATTCCAAGTCCTCTAAATTTGTCTTCTTTGAGGCTGTAAAGGAAAAAATAAAAGATAGACCATTAGTTCTCATCTTTTCTTCTTAAGCTTAATATTTTTCTTCATTTCCAGCTGTTAGAATTTTTATCTCAGAATCTCCACCTGACTGGGGCTGTATATTAAGACCACTTCTCAGAGAAGTGATGGTTGTAACCTGGAGTCTCAAACCCAGGTCTTTTATGTTTAAATCCAGTGCCTTTTCCATAGTAAATTAAGTTAACATTCTATCTAAAACATTTCCTATTGATTATAAACCTGTAATGTTTGATCAATTCATGTGAAATTTCCAAAATTGATCATGTTTTGCCTTTTAAAATGGTGGGGTATTTTTGTTTTTTGGATTTTTTTACAGATTCATAGTCAACTAAAAAATAAATTTTTTTTTTTTTCCAAAATTAAACATGCTTGTGCTTGCACTCTCTCTGAGACTCTTTGGAACAAACCAGGAACTATTTGTGATCGTTCCTGGCACATAATAGGTGTTCGTTAAAACACAAGAGGGCTTCCCAGGTGGTTCAGATGGTGAAAAATCTGCCTGCAATGCAGGGGACCAGGGTTGGGAAGATCCCCCGGAGGAAAGAATGACTACCCACTCCAGTATTCTTGCCTGGAGAATTCCATGGACTGAGAAGTCTGGTGGGCTACAGTCTGTGGGGTCGCAGAGTCGGACACGACTGACTGACTGACTAACAAAACACAAGAATCCTCTATGATTTGAGGTGAATTTGAAGGTTTACTGCTGCTGCTGCTAAGTCACTTCAGTCATGTCCAACTCGGTGTGACCCATAGACGGCAGCCCACCAGGCTCCCCCATCCTTGGGATTCTCCAGGCAAGAACACTGGAGTGGGTTGCCATTTCCTTCTCCAATGCATGAAAGTGTAAAGTGAAAGTGAAATCGCTCAGTTGTGTCCGACTCTTAGTGACCCCAGGGACTGCAGCCTTCCAGGCTCCTCCGTCCATGGGATTTTCCAGGCAAGAGTACTGGAGTGGGGTGCCATTGCCTTCTCCAGAAAGTATTACCAACACCTCAGTAATTACCCATATATAACATTTTTACCTGAGGAATAATAATTTTTATTGAATGCATATGACTATATATAGAGATTGATATTAGCAGTTTTATATACAGTATATGTTTTGTTAACAGCTCCACAGGTTGATATCCTCATTTTACAGAATAGGTGGCAGTGTGTCGAGGGCTGTGGAGCAGAGGTTTGAACACAGGTTTATAGGACTGTCTGGCTCCAAAGCCATGTTCTTGCTGCTCTTACCATAGTGGCTCTTAGTTTTCTTATGCTGAAGATACAGTGAAAATCTCAAGTGTGATAGATGAAAACAGAACCTCAACAGATTTTAAATGTATAAGCACTAATATAGCATATGAGTTCATTTACCAATACCATAAAATTGGAAAACATAGTTGGTTCCTTTACATCCTTATTAAAAGCTATTGCAGATAGAAAGAGTGAGGAATAATAGCTGGCCTAATAATTGCTAATATTTCTTGAGTGTTTATAGTGTGCCAGATAGTCTATGTACTTCACCATATAATTCTCATAATGATTTTTAGTGATTTTATCATTCCTTGTTTTATAGATGAGGAAACAGAGGTAAACAGATGAGTAGAGAAATGTGATCAAGGGCACAGTACTGAGTGGTGGAGCTATAATCTTTACCCTCAAGCTTGGCTGCCACCTTGTGTGACATATGTGCTGGTAGTTGGCTGGGCTTACTTTCTCCTATCCTGGCAGTACTCACCATTCAAAATTATGCTTCAGTAAGGTGAAATGTTGCTAGTATCATGTATCTTCAGAGATAAGCTTTGACTTCTAAATCAGTTTTACATATAGAACAGTTACTGGTTTACACCTTACTGATTTCCAACAGGAAGAACCCTCATCTTTAATGCGCCATGCTTTTTCTGTCTTGTACATAGTTCTTCCTAAGAGTCTATGAAAGTGCATATTTGCTCTCAGTCTATAATGAGTGTTCCTTACCCACTGTTTTTTCACCATCAAAATTTTTGTGCTTCAAGGTCCAGCCTAAATGCTCCCTCTTCTTGAAATTTCCAATAAATTTTTCTGAGATTCCACATAGAGTTTCTCATTCTGTAGTGTACAAAGATCAAGATTGTTGCTTACATTTGTACCTCCCCTAAGTTAGGAGTATGTTGAGGGCAAATCCTATTCCATTATACTCATCTTTATGTCCTCTGACCAGTGGTAGGCAAAATAAGAGTTTACACTGTTGTTAGGTTGCTTCCGGATGTGAGTTGGGTGTCTGTCCTCTTCTGCCCATTGCCTCTTGTCCCTTTCCTTTAGGATGTCCAGTGTAACCAAGCCTTTATCCCATTTTCCCCATACTCGTGTTTGATTGTCAGAATTGTTATTTATCATGAGACTTAGAACAACTCCAGAGTTCTTTCTCTGCTGACCATTTCTCAGACCCCTTCCAATACCCATCTCATCAGTGATGAAAACCCAGCTCCAGCTTGCCTTCATCCTAAAGCTGGAGTTTCTTCTTAAAAGTCTATTCCAGAAGCAGGTCCTTACACTGTCCACAATCTGGCCTACTCATTTTGGTGATCCCTAGTGCAGCACAGACTTATCCATTCATCAGGAACTTTGGAGTCAGACAAACCTGGGTTTGAAGTCTAAAGTATGGCATTTGTTAACTATATAATCTTGGTTTTTACCTGTATGAAGTAGAGATAGGATCATATTGAAGATTCAGTGTTATATGTATAGCGCTTGACACATAGCAGGTGCTAAATGAACAGTGGTTAATTATTTTCTTGATTGAATTTATGCGTACTTTTTTTTCAGAGAGCTCGAGCTCAGCACATTGTACCCTGTACCATATCTCAGCTGCTTTCGGCTACTCTGGTTGATGAAGTATTCAGAATTGGAAATGTTGAGATTTCACAGGTATGGAAGAGTGCAAGAGTCACTTAACATGAAGAATGAAATAAAACTAACATCATTTAAAAATATATAAATGTTACTTTGGTTTCCAAGAAAACTAAACTTTTTTCCCTTCTGGTCTAGGTCACTATTGTGGGGATTATCAGAAATGCAGAGAAGGCTGCAACCAACATTGTTTACAAGATAGATGACATGACAGCTGCACCCATGGATGTTCGCCAGTGGGTTGACACAGATGTAAGTAGTTGTTTTGGAATCCGGGTGGGGTTACTTTGGGACTTTGGAGATGTCGAACTTGTTTAGTTTTACTTTTTAAAGGTGGGTCTTATTATAAAAATAAAATATAAGCAAGACGTCAAACACAGAAACCCTAACATGAAAGGCCAGTACATTTTATTTCATAAAAATTTAGAATCTTTGAAACTTCCCCAAATACTATAAACAAAGTTAAAGGGCAAGTGACAGGACATACTAGAATATAAACTTCGTGAGTACAAAGATTTTTTTGTGTTGGCATCGTATCCCCAGCACCTAGAATAATGCCAGTTACATAGTGGGCCCTGAGTAAATATTATTCAAGTGAGTGGGGACATATTTTACAACATATTACAAACATTTTAAATTTTTAATTAAAGTTCTTACAAAGGAAAAAGCACTGCACCTTAGGAAAACAAGGAAAGAAATGCACAAGTAATTCATAATAGGTGAAATACAAATTGCAACAATTAGAAAAGCAGGTTTACTAAACATTAAGATACCATTTTTAACTTATTAAATTGACAAAGGAAAAAAACAAAGAATAGCAACATCTACTTCTGTTGAGAGCAGGAGGCACTTAATTTGGGGAATGGTTTGTCAGTGTTTGTCTGGGAAAGTGGATACCATCCTACCTTGATGTTATGAGTATAACCTTTCTCAAAAGCCGATGATCAAGATCACCCATCACAGAAATGTTGATCTAGCAGTCCACTGCTGGAAATTTACATTAAGAAGATAAAGATGTGTGCAAAGATTCAGTTGTAAGATTGTTGATCATCGCATTATTTATCATAATGGAAAACTAAAAGGAATCTCAATGTTAGCAATAGGATATTATTAATTAAACCATGGTATAAAACACTGCAAATGATGAAGAGATGTATGTATTGTCACAAAGAAGTGTTTACCATAAATGTTGAGAGGAAAAGAGGTTGTTAAAGATAGTATGCGTGATGTGGCCCCATTTTTGCAAAGCACCAGGTATATGAGTATATGTATAAACATGGAGAAAATAGACCGAAAGAAAATATATGCTTGTTCCCTTTTATTTTTTAGTTGGGCAGAAGGTGTCTTGGTTTTTGTATTTTCTGCACTGTGCAGCTTTTGGGATCTTAGTTCCCTGACCAGAAATCAAGCTGTGCCTCCTATAGAAGCATGGAGTCCTAACCACTGGACCTCCAGGAAATTCCCAGCTTCTTCATTTTTTAATGTTTTTAAAGTGCATTCATTTTAGAAAATTTGGATAATACTTTGTATGCTATTTCCATTTCAAAACCCACAGTCACCTGTGAAGAGTTAACTTGATAGTTATGTGTTCTTTATTTTTTGCACCTCAGAAAAATATAGGAGAATTTATTGAACAGTTATAATTGGAATTCTGAACTAGACTGCTTGATTCCAGGTAGACAAAGAATGTAACCACACAGTCCCTGCCATCAAGTGGGGAGGTAATTACTAGAGATGCCTAATACTACATACTCATGCAAAATGTATGGTGCTTGCTTTTATAATAAGTGAGCATTTAAAGATTACCTGAAATCCCACATCTCCAAGATGATTACTGTTACAGTACATTTTGATAAATACCCTTTTAGACATTTCTCTCTGCATATTTGTACATTTAATGAGAAGGATGCCTACAGTTTTACATAAAGGATAATATGATATGCAACTGCTTCATAATCTGCCCTTTTCACTCAGAACTCTCCCATTTCTTGTGACCACCTGTTGTATTATAAGGATACATCATCCCTTGCTTCTAGACCCAATCAGGGAACATTTGGCTTGTTTCCATCATTTGTTATTACAGAATATGCCCCAGTGAGTGTCTGTGTGTACATCTCTTCATGATTATGAGATAATCTCTTTAAGATGAATTAAACTACACTTTCTGGAGGAAATATACATTTTAAAATACTTTCTTTTTTGGTTGTTCTTCCACTTACGATTTTACATTTTTTTTATTTAATTAGTGCATGAGAATGTCCAGTTAGTTCCCCACACCCTAACAGTAGTTTTTATGAGTCTTTAAGTTTTTGGATGATAGTTTAAAAAATACAATCTTGTCATTGAGAATGTTATTTTTTTATATGTAATTTGGTTCTAGTGAGATTGAATTTTTTTTAAACTATATTTAAACAAGACTGGGAGCTGACAGTGGCTCAGATCACGAACTCCTTATTGCCGTATTGAGACTTAAATTGAAGAAAGTAGGGAAAACCATTAGGCCATTCAGGTATGATCTAAATCAAATCCGTTATGATTATACAGTGGAAGTGACAAATAGATTCAAGGGATTAGATGTGATAGAGTGCCTGAAAATCTCTGGATGGAGGTTCATAACATCGTACAGGAGGCGATGATCAAAACCATCCCCAAGAAGAAGAAATGCAAAAGGTAAAATGGTTATCTGGGGAGGCTATTTGTAAGAATAGCTGAGAAAAGAGATTCAAAAGGCAAAGGAGAAAAGGAAAGATACCCATCTGAATGCAGAGTTCCAAAGAATAGCAAGGAGAGATTAGAAAGCCTTTCTAAGTGAACAATACAAAGAAATAAAGGAAAACAACAGAATGGGGAAGACTAGAGATCTCTTCAAGAAAATTAGAGATACCAAGATGGGCAAATAGAGATGCAAAGATGGGCACAATAAAGGAAGGAAACAGTATGGACCTAACAGAAGCAGAAGATATTAATCAGAGATGGCAAGAATACACAGAAGAACTACACAAAAAAGATCCTAATGACCCAGATAACCACAATAATACGATCACCCACCTAGAGCCAGACATCCTGGAATGCAAAGTCAAGTGGGCCTTAAGAAGCATCCCTACTAACAAAGCTTGTGGAGGTGATGGAATTCCAGCTGAGCTGTTTCAAATCCTAAAAGACGATGCTGTGAAAGTGCTGCACTCATGTGCCAGCAAATTTGGAAAACTCAGCCACAGAACTGGAAAAGGTCAGTTTTCATTCCAGTCCCAAAGAAGGACAGTGCCAAATTGAACTCAAACTACTGCACAGTTGCATTCATCTCACACGCTAGCAAAGTAATGCTCAACATTCTTCAAGCTTGGCTTCAAGAGTACGTGAACTGAAAACTCCCAGGTGTTCAAGCTGGTTTTAGAAAAGGCAGAGGAACCAGATACCAAATTGCCAACATCCATTGGATCATAGAAAAAACAAGAGAATTACAGAAAAACATCTACTTATGTTTCATTGACTGTGCTAAAGTCTCTGACTGTGTGGATCACAACAAACTGGAAAATTCTTAGAGAGGTGGGAATACCAGACCACCTTACCTGCCTCCTGCACAACCTGTATGCAGGTCAAGAAGCAACAGTTAGAACCGGACATGGAGCAGAGGACTGGTTCCAAATTGGGAAAGGAGTATGTCAAGGCTGTATACTGTCACCCTGCGTGTTTATATGCCAAGTACATCATGAGAAATGCTGAGTGGGATGAAGCACAAGGTGGAATCAAGATTGCTGGGAGAAATATCAATAACCTTATATATGCAGATGACACCACACCTATGGCAGAAAGCGAAGAAGAACTAAAGAGCCTCTTGATGAAGGTGAAAGAGGAGAGTGAAAAAGCTGGCTTAAAACTCAACATTCAGAAAACTTAAGACCATGGCATCTGGTCTCATCACTTCATGGCAAATAGATGGGGAAACAGTGGACACATGAGAGACTTTTATTTTCTTGGGCTGCAAAATCACTGCAGATGGTGACTGCAGCCTTGAAATTAAAAGACTGACAAATGAGTCTATGACAAATGTAGACAGCGAATTAAAAACAGAGACATTACTTTTGCTGGCAAAGGTCCGTCTAGTCAAGGCTGTTTTTTCCAGTAGTCATGTATGGATGTGCGAGTTGGACCATAAACAAAGCTGAGTGTCAAAGAATTGATGCTTTTGAACTGTGTTGGGGAAGACTCTTGAGAGTCTCTTGGATGGCAAGGAGATCAAACCAGTTGATCCTAAAGGATATCAACCCTGAATAATCATTGGAAAGACTGATGCTAAAATTGAAACTCCAGTATTTTGGCTACCTGATGGGAAGAGCCAACTCAGTAGAAAATACCCTGATGCTGGGAAAGATTGAGGCAGGAGGAGAAGGAGACGACAGAGGACAAGATGGTTGGATGGCATCACCAACTCAATGGACATTAGTTTGAGCAAACTGTGAGAAATAGTGAAGGATAGGGAGTCCTGGTGTGCTGCAGTCCGTGGGGTCGCCAAGAGTTGGACACGTCTGAACAACAACAAAATGTTAATTTGTGGGAAGAGTTTTTAGTTGTCTAAGTGCTTTGATTCCCTAGGAGTGTTTATTTTTGTTTGTAAGAACCTGAAAAGTAGTAATCTCTTATCATATTATTTCTGTAGTTTGTCTATTGACTTTAAAAAGCTTTTCCTTGTTTCAGATTATTGTTTTTTAATTGTTGGTGTTTCCTTTTATAATTTCTGTGGTTTCTTTTCATATTTCTATATATGATTAAGCCTTTTTATAAATTTTGGTAAAAGGAAAGAAGTATAGATCCAGCTTCACTTTTTCCAAGTGGTTTTAAAATGTTCTTTGTGGGAATACAGAGTTTTATCTGTGGTATAGATTCAGGTATATAAAGTAATAGAATGAAATGCAAATAGTTGATAACCTCCAGGTGATGGGAGTTGGAATGCTTTTTATTTTTAAACATCCAGATTTTCTATTCTAGCTTTTTATTGTTGTTATTCTAGCAACATTCTCTAAGTGGGCCTCCCAGATGGCGCTAGCAGTAAAGAACTCGCCTGCTGCTGCTAAGTCGCCTCAGTTGTGTCTAACTCTGTGCGACCCCGTACACGGCAGCCCACCAGGCTCTGCTGTCTCTGGGATTTTCCAGGCAAGAACACGAGTGGGTTGCCATTTCCTTCTCCAGTGCATGAAAGTGAAAAGTGAAAGTGAAGTCGCTCAGTCATGTCCAATTCTTCGCGACCCCATGGACTGTAACCTACCAGGCTCCTCCGTCCATGGGATTTTCCAGGCAAGAGTACTGGAGTGGGTTGCCATTGCCTTCTCCAGGAGACATAAGAGACGTAGGTTTGATCCCTGGGTGGGGAAGATCCCCTCAGGAGGGCATGGCAACCCACTCCAGTATTCTTGCCTGGAGGATCCTGTGGACAGACAAGCCTGGTGGGCATAGTCCATAGGGTCACAAGGAATTGGACACAGTTGAAGTAGTTTAGCAGACACACATGCGTTCTATAAGCAGAAAATAATTTTGAGTCAGCTTATACGTTTTTCTTATAAATAATAGGTACATAGTCTAGAAAACCCACAAAGAAATATTAAAATAATTTATAATTATCCCAGTTAACTTTTGTTAATATTTTGACATGTATGTTTCCCCTCATGGGATATAAGCTTTTTTCCATGAGTCACAAATGATATTCACAGTCAGTAAATAGAATTCTCCATTTATCCTTTGTAGTAGTGTAAAGTATCCCATTATATGAATGTATACTTTTTGTTGAATATTTAGGTTGCTTTAAATGTTTTAGTAGTATTCAAAACTATGCTGAGATGACTACTCTTAAAGCTAAATCTTTTTTTTAAGCTAAATCTTGATTACATGTTCTCAGTAATTTTCTTAAATTTCTAAAAGTAGAGTTGCTGTATTGAGAAGTATGTCTACCAGAAAGTTGTGTGCCTAAGAGCACTGCATGAAAGTGCCATAATTGTTTGCTGGTTTGTTGTGTGTTTTTTTTTTTTTTTGATATGCATGATGTAGAACTTAGAACTGGAACTTACTTTTAGAGAGATTATCTTAATTCCTGATTTTATTTTTTAAAATACTAAATTATAAAAGGCAGGGAAAACTAGTTAGTGCTACATTAGGATCCTTTAGCTCTTACTTTGTAACTTTCTTTACATAAATTAGAAATTTTAAAGAGGCTTTCACCAACATCACTAAAACCTAAGTGTGTGTTTGTATTTTTTCTGTTAGGATGCCAGCAGTGAAAACACTGTGGTCCCTCCAGAAACATATGTGAAAGTGGCTGGTCATCTGAGATCTTTCCAGGTAAAGTCAGAAAAAAACAAGAACAGTTAAAATGTATTTGCATGAAGCAGTTTCTGGAGTCATGCCTACATTTGGGATACTTAAGACTTAACTAAGTCTCTATGTTTAATGGGAATTATATTGAAGTTATTTTGTTATTTTCTTCTTCAAAAGGAAATAATGAGTTTTTTCAGTTTAAAATAGGAAGTAGAGAAAGAACAAGATCTCAGCCTACAGTTGCCAGCTATGGCATTTATTAGATGTGGAAGGGCAAACACTGGATTTAGAGACTAGACTGTTTAACCTTGGGAAAATCATTGAACATCTCTGAGCTAGTTTTGTTTTTTGACTATATTTCATTGACTATATTTGAATTAATTTTGAGTTGAAATTTTTCAATATATAGCACATTTTCCTCGTTTAATAAAATACTCTAACCAAGAAAAGAGCCAGTTGACTTGAATGTACTTATCCTTTGTTCACATTTTTCTGTTTATTTTAATAGAACAAGAAAAGCCTGGTAGCCTTTAAGATCATTCCCCTGGAGGATATGAATGAGTTTACCACACACATTCTGGAAGTAGTCAATGCACACATGATGCTGAGCAAGTCAAACAGCCAGGTGAGCAGTTTCACTCTCTTCGTTTTTTTTCTCTTTCCTGGAGGAACTCCTTCTGTGCTCAGGCTTTGATTTCCTAAACATTTTGCAGATCGAGCCAGAAGACAGGCATCATTCAATCCTCAAAAAATCTTCTCCGTGAGCTTTGTCATGTTACTTTATTCCAGATGAAACACTCATATTCCTCTCATAATACCTCTCCACTGTCTTGAATGGCTGAGGCCCAGACAGACTTCAAGTGTAGACTCATCATTATAGGCTGAGCTTTACTTCAGGATTTTCAGTCCATATTCAGAGAAAAATCCCAACTAAGACAGCATTTTGCTGCTTCCCTTTCAAGCTATTGGCTAAATGAGAAAATTTATTCACCATTATTTTGTCCTGAGATTATACTTCTTGTTTCATGTGCTTCTTGTTTCTCAACATCTTTTTCTGTATGAATTCTAATGAATTTAGTTTGACAAGTCCATCTAGGACCACACAAAAGGTTTGTTGATCTGAGTATTAGAATGCCCTTAGATGATTCTGGTAGCAAGGTGGAGGACTGGTTACAGTAGGAGGGACTGGAAAACTGATTTGCTTTTGCATCCTGTTCTTTGCCAAGCACTTTGCTAAGCACTGAGGATACAAAGAGAAATTCGTTCAATTTATTGAGCATAGCGTATGCAAATCATTATTCAAGGTCCTAGGAATACAGCAGTGAACAAGATGGATAAAGTATCTGCACTCAAACTTACATTCTTGAGAAAGATGAATCATAAACAAGAAAATAAATATTGTTATAGATACTCTAGTGGAGGTGATAGAATTCCAGTTGAGCTGTTTCAAATCCTAAAAGATGATGCTGTGAAAGTGCTGCACTCAATATGCCAGCAAATCTGGAAAACTCAGCAGTGGCCACAGGACTGGAAAAGGGCAGTTTTCATTCCAATCCCAAAGAAAGGC
>NW_011495069.1:10062922-10063369 GCF_000754665.1 Bison bison bison | reverse complement strand
TATCTCCTGCCTCTTGAAGTCAATCACACAGACAGGCACCTTCACTGCCCCATCCTACCCCTCCACCCCCCAGCAGAGTTCCCTCATATCTTTGCTAACGCCTCCTGCCTGCTCAGCTTCCAACATAACTCAGTCAGCCATACTCTCTGCTGGATTCTCTGCTGACAATCCAGCTTTGTTTGTGCTCTCTTTAGATGGGCTCCAGGGAAGAGCTTCTGTTTCTCAGTGCTTTCTCAAGATATGCACTCATCTTAGAACTTTTCTCCCCACTTCTTGAAAGATTAACCCTATTGTTTCAGGGGATAGGAGAAAATGAGGATAACTGGGGATAGGAGACAATGAGGATAACTAACTGGGAAATATCAGCTTAGGTCCTGCACAGATCCAATACTTTCAAAACACTCAGCACTCTCGGGAAAAATCTCAGCCCTGTGATTCCCACAATCA
>NW_011495069.1:10057075-10062822 GCF_000754665.1 Bison bison bison | reverse complement strand
ACCTGACTTGCCTTTTGAGAAACCCCTATGCAGGTCAGGAAGCAACAGTTAGAACTGGACATGGAACAACAGACTGGTTCCAGATAGGAAAAGGAGTACGTCAAGGCTGTATATTGTCATCCTGCTTATTTGACTTATATGCAGAGTACATCATGAGAAACGCTGGACTGGAGGAAGCACAAGCTGAAATCAAGATTGCCAGGAGAAATATCAATAACCTCAGATATGCAGATGACACCACCCTTATGGCAGAAAGTGAAGAGGAACTCAAAAGCCTCTTGATGAAAGTGAAAGTAGAGAGTGAAAAAGTTGGCTTAAGCTCAACATTCAGAAAACTAAGATCATGGCATCCGGTCCCATCACTTCATGGCAGATAGATGTGGAAACAGTGGCTGACTTTATTTTTCTGGGCTCCAAAATCACTGCAGATGGCGATTGCAGCCATGACATTAAAAGACCCTTGCTCCTTGGAAAGTTATGGCCAACCTAGACAGCATATTAAAAAGCAGGGACATTACTTTGCCAACAAAGGTCCGTCTAGTCAAGGCTGTGGTTTTTCTAGTAATCATGTATGGATGCGAAAGTTGGACTATGAAGAAAGCTAAATGCCGAAGAATTGATGCTTTTGAACTGTGGTGTTGGAGGAGACGCTTGAGAGTCCCTTGGAGTACAAGGAGATTAAACCAGTCAATCCTAAAGGAGATCAGCCCTGGGTGTTCATTGGAAGGAGTGATGTTTAAGCTGAAACTCCAATACTTTGGCCACCTCATGTGAAGAGTTGACTCATTGGAAAAGACCCTGATGCTGGGAAAGATTGAGGGCAGGAGGAGAAGGGCACGACAGAGGATGAGATGATTGGATGGCATCACTGACACAATGGATATGGGTTTGGGTGGACTCTGGATGTTGGTGATGGACAGGGAGGCCTGGCGTGCTGCAGTTCATGGGGTCGCAAAGAGTCGGACACAACTGAGTGGCTGAACTGAACTGAACTGATATACTCTGCAGTAAAGCAGAGTAGGACAGGACAGTGATGAAGAAAAATGTATGGTATAATTTTAGATGAGAAAAGAACATTTGAAGCTAAGGAAATAAAAAATGAGAAGCCACAGTATTGGAACAAGCTTGGCATATCTGAGAACATTAAAAAGCCACACTGTCTGGAGTGAAGCAAATGACAGGAAGATGGTAGAGGGATGTAGACAAGGAAGCGGGACCCAGAGGAGGTAGGGCTTCATAGGCTGTAGTAAGAATTATTTTCTTCTGATAGTAAACTTTTAGAAGATTTTGACTAGGGAGTGATGGGGTGTGATTTACCATTGCAAAAGCTCATTTGAGCTCTTGTATGGAGAGAGATTGAGGCTCCAGCAATAGCAACAGTAATTTGGGGGACTGGTAGCAGCAACTGGGAGAAGAGGTTGGATTCTAACCTATTTTGAAGGTAGAGCCGCAGAACCTATTGATAGTTTAGAAACAGGATCTAAAGAAAAGGGAGGGTTCAGATATAACTCCTAGGTTTGGGACTTGAGTAACTAGATGAAGCTAGCAGGTTTTGGGGATAAAATCCAGAATTCTGTTTTGGATTTAACAAATGTGACATGCCAGTTAGACACCCAAATGGAGACCGGAGTGGAAGGTTGACTGTATAAGGCTGGGACTCGAGGGAGGGATCAGGGCTAGAGGAAGCACTTTAGGAGTCATTGTGTGGATGGTATTTAAAATTTCAGATGAGATGGGATAACTAATGGGTTATTAGAAACCTGAGCTCTGGACACTAACCTTTAGGAGTGTGGAGGCACAGGAGCCAGAGAAAGTCAAAGAAGTTGTCAGCTGGACAGGAGGAAAATTGGGGAATGTGATTCCATAGGATATTCTGAAAAGTATTTTAAGGAAGGGATGGAGTTCAACTGGAGAGTGCTGCACAGAAGTCAAGTAAGATGATGAGAGGGGTCTGTTGAATTTGGAAACGTGGATCTTCAAAAGAGTGGCTTTAGTAACGGTTAGGGGGAACATGGGTTAGAAAGAATGGGATTGGATAGAAAGAGTAGGGTGTTTATTTTATGACTGTGCTTCATAACATATGTATGTATGTTATGTATGTATAACATAAAATATGTATCATATTTTATGTGTGATACATAAAGTATATCAAATGTTCTATGATAAAAATGGTTTAAAGTTAGAATAGGTGGAAGTTGTGAGCATAGACAATTATATTGAGGAGTAAATAAAATAATCCTTTCTCTCAATGAGTTGCCTCAAGCATTGCAGGGGCGGGGGGGTTCAGATCACTTAAGCAGTGGAACCAGCAATGAGTGGCAAGTGCAGTATACATGGAAGCACAGAGAGGAGTTGCCCATCCTGACCCAGACATCAAGAAAGGCCTGCTGGAGGAGATGATGCCTAAACCTAGTCGTAAAATGGGAGGTAGGGGGGATATCTGAAGCAGGTCATATAAGCAGAGGTGTCCAGGGAAGAAATAGCGTTCAGGTCAGTATTATCATAACATGAGATTTCTGTTTTCCCAGAAAGCAGTGTGAAGGCATCTAGCTTGAAAACAAGAGGATCATGACTGATTTTTTTGTCTATTTTTTTATGACCTCAAAGCATTGGCATTTAATGGATAAATGTTGAAGGAATGCGTCTCCTGCCTGGATGGGAGTTCCCCTGATGAGTTTCCACAATGCTCTTTTACTTGTAATGAGTACTTAACATATTTGATCTTTTGTCATCTTTATTCAGTTCAATAAACATTGACTGAGCACCTGCTGCCCACTGGGCACTGCAGAGCTGAAGGGAAGTGACAAACCGAGATGGCTGCTGAGAGAGGGAATGGGGCGAGTGCTGTGAGACCAGAAACAGTACAACTAACCTGGCCTGGGAGGGTGTCAGGGACGGCTTCTTGAAGGCAGTGGCAATTAAGTTGGGCTTTGAAGGATAAGAAGAGTGTTTCCCACGCAAATGACAAGAGGAGCATTCCAGACATGGAATAAAGTGTCAGAGGCATGTGTGAATGGCCAGAAGTCTCTGTGTTAAAAGCTAGTGGTCAAGAATTAAAAAAAAAAAAAGAAAGACTCTGATGTCTAATTGTGGTAGGTCTTGAATGTCAGGAGTTTTCATATTATTTTCACAGGCAGGGGGAGCCAGCTGAAAACGTTTAGGTGGAGGAGAGACGTGATCAGAAATTATTACTCGGAGCAGTAAAGAGGGTTGATTGACGTAGGAGAGACTTGCAGCTGAGACACTAGTCAGGAGACTGGGGGTGATGAGGATGGACTGGAACTGTTGAAGATCATATTAATAGGCTGTGGGCAGACTATGGGAGATGAGTGACGAGGCACAGATGGCTGACTTCTGCAGGACTGGGCTTGGGCTTACTAACTGAGATGGAATGCATAGCAGAGTAGGCCAGTTCGGGGAGGAAAGTAGTGAACTTTATTTTGAAGTGCATGGGACATCTAAGTGGTGGTCTTCAGCTGATGGTTGGGGACAAGGATTTGTGGTCTCGAAGGAAGTCTGGGATGAAATCCTGGGGGAACTATCAGCCTTTTGAAAGAGAGGTAGACAAGGAGACTGAGAGGAGATACTGAGAAGGCAGAGTTCAAGAGTTAAGTGGACAGCTAGAAGAACATGGTGCTAGGAAGCCCAGGGATAGGTCCCTTTCGAGAGGAGTGTGGTCAGCAGTGTCTGCTTCTGAGAGGTCACTTGTTATGAGGGACTGAAAGGGATTACTGGTTGTGTTGGTTGAAAAGCATTGATGATTTGGTGGGAACAGTTTCAGGGGTATATTTGGGGAGAATCCAAATAGGGGAGAAGTGAAAATAGTATAGTCTATTGTTTTTTAGAAGTTTGGTTAAAAAAAAAGAAGTGGGTGATGAGAATTGCGTCTCCTTTTCTCTCCTTGTAATGCTTAATGGCTAGCTGATGCTTGGTAAGTGCTTGCATGATTTAGCACCAAAGATAGATAGCACTGTAGCAGAACTCATTAATTTTCTTTGTGCTCTTTTTCCTCTGGTTTCTCTCACATTGCAAAGAAAAGGGGAAGCCAGGAAGTACCTTTCTTCTGTTTGATATGATATATATATTTCAGAGAATGACTTTATCTTATGAAATACTCATTAGATAATAGCTATCCTTTCCAGTCTAAGCAATTGTTATTTGGAAAATTCTGCTTAGGACATTACCTGGTGATGCAGTGGTTAGGATTCAGTACTTTCACTGCCATGGCCTGGATTCAGTCTCTGGTTGGAGAACTAAGATCCCATAAGCCATATGTTGTGGTCAGAAAAACAAAAAAAAATTTGCTTAAATTGTTTTTTGTAAACTACTTATTAAGCTATTTAAAAGAGTTAAGAACTATGTTTAAATTGGTAAACTTACTACTGTTGTGAACTTCTTAATTCAGCCTTCAGCAGGGAGAGCACCTATCAGCAATCCAGGAATGGGTGAAGCTGGGAACTTTGGTGGGAATAACTTCATACCAGCAAATGGCCTCACTGTGGCCCAGAACCAGGTAAACATTGGAGTGGCTCCAAATTTCGCAAGACACAGAGCTGTAAATTGTTACTTTCTTAATGGTGCTAAGTATCTGACTCATTTCTTTCTTACAAAGAGATTCTCGCTTGATAGGGGAACTGATTCATAGTAGTTACTGAAATCCTTCTGATTTGAATCTTCAGGTGCTGAATTTGATCAAGGCTTGCCCAAGACCTGAAGGATTGAACTTTCAGGATCTCAAGAACCAACTCCAACACATGTCCGTAGCCTCAATCAAGTGAGTATTTGGTTTCTGTGAGCTAGGGTTCCAGAATTATACCCATTTTACCTCACCAAGGTTTCCTTTAATGAGAAGTGAGTTTAAAAAAAGAACAACTGTTGACTGATAAGAGGGAAGTTGTTCAGTCATGGAAAAATAGAAAAAGGACTCATAAAGATGGTGCTGCCTGTCACTTCCCTCATTCATTGTTTCATTCAACAAATAGTAAGTCCAGTTACGTGTGAAGTATGTAATTTTGAGCGAAAATTGACATGATACCTCTTGCGGAATTTAGTCTGGAGGAATGAGATCCTGACTCCTGGTCCTCAGGTGTATAGTCTCATTGGTGTTACTGTCCCAGATGTGGAGAGTGTGCCACACGCTATCTGGACCTAAAGCCGTTAGACAGTCCTTCTAGCATCATTGTCCTGATAACCTGTTAGATGAGCAGCTTCCTGATTCTAATGAACTCGTATTGTGTTCAAACAAACAGAGTATTGTGTTTGTGATCACTATTACTATAAATCAGTTGAAATTTTAGATCTTGATAGAGAAAAATGCTCATGTCTCATTCCATTTCCTGTCCTATAAGATGAGGATAATAATTCCTGTCTTAAAAGTTACTGTTATGATGAGGTCCAGAATGGTGGTCACAATAGTAGGTGCTTTCTAAGTTGTTACTATTATTAAATATGATACTGACACTGACCCAGTTCAGTGCAGTTCAGTCACTCAATCGTGTCTAACTGCGACCCCATCAATTGCAGCACGCCAGGCCTCCCTGTCCATCACCAACTCCCCAAGTCTACTCAAACTCATGTCCATTGAATCAGTGTTGCCATCCAGCCATCTCATCCTCTGTCGTCCCTTCTCCTCCTGCCCTCAATCTTGCCCAGCCTTAGGGTCTTTTCCAATGAGTCAACTCTTCGCATCAGGTGGCCAGAGTATTGGAGTTTCAGCTTCAGCATCAGTCCTTCCAATGAACACCCAG
>NW_011495069.1:10056550-10056975 GCF_000754665.1 Bison bison bison | reverse complement strand
CCTCACTGTGGCCCAGAACCAGGTGCTGAATTTGATCAAGGCTTGCCCAAGACCTGAAGGATTGAACTTGCAGAATCTCAAGAACCAACTCCAACACATGTCCGTAGCCTCAATCAAGCTAGCTGTGGATTTTCTAAGCAACGAGGGACACATCTATTCCACCGTGGATGATGATCATTTTAAATCCACAGACGCAGAATAACTGGATCTAATTGGGTACCCAAGATATTTTCCAGTTGGACCTTTTTTTGCAACCTCTTGTCTCCAGCTGTCCATATAATTGGCAAGTTGACTTCTAGGAAGTAGATTTCATCTATAAAAGATCTCAACTGACATCCTTTTGAAACTTATTACTACTCTTCTGTGTTTTTGATGGGCTTCCCTGGTAGCTCAGATGGTAAAGCGTCTACCTACAATGCGGGAGA
>NW_011495069.1:10040830-10056450 GCF_000754665.1 Bison bison bison | reverse complement strand
AAAGTAAAGTCTGACACTGTTTCCCCATCTATTTCCCATGAAGTGATGGGACCAGATGCCATGATCTTATTAGTTTTCTGAATGTTGAGTTTTAAGCCAACTTTTTCACTCTCCTCTTTCACTTTCATCAAGAGGCTTTTTAGTTCCTCTTCACTTTCTGCCATAAGGGTGGTGTCATCTGCATATCTGAGGTTATTGATATTTCTCCCTGAAGGCCTTAAAACCATTTCTGGAAGACCTTTTCTTTCCCTCCTGCAACTTTATTTCCCAGAGGGAAATTGGAGGGCCCGTGGATGGATGAGGAGCTTTTTTTTTTTAATAGCTATTTCTACTAGGAAACATTATGTGCAAGCTAAACAACAGCTTTAGATCCTAGTTTCAGATGCTCGTTTAGACTGGTGTTTAAGTGAGGTCCTACTTTCTTTGCTTTATACAATCTGGGAGAGGGATCCAAGGCAGCCCTAAAACCATTGTCTCCATGGATTACCTCAATTTTGCAATTTAACTGATGTTTCTCCCTGCAAGAGCCTTCTCTGAGCAAACAGCTGTGAATTGGTGACTCAATGGTAAAGAATCAACCTGCCAATGCAGGAGACATAGGTTTGATCCCTGGGTCAGGAACATCCCCTGGAGAAGGGCATGGCAACCCGCTCCGGTATTCTTGCCTGGGAAATCCCATGAACAGAGGAGCCTGGTGGGCTACAGTCCATGGGGTCACAAAAGAGTGAGACACGACCTAGTGACTAAAACAAGAAGATAGAAAGTTGGGAAATGAGGGAAGTTTACATTTTCAGCCGTTTAAAGGGAGTTTCCTATCTTCTGCATTTGGGTGTTTTCTTTCTTTCTAGGCTAGCTGTGGATTTTCTAAGCAACGAGGGACACATCTATTCCACCGTGGATGATGATCATTTTAAATCCACAGACGCAGAATAACTGGATCTAATTGGGTACCCAAGATATTTTCCAGTTGGACCTTTTTTTGCAACCTCTTGTCTCCAGCTGTCCATATAATTGGCAAGTTGACTTCTAGGAAGTAGATTTCATCTATAAAAGATCTCAACTGACATCCTTTTGAAACTTATTACTACTCTTCTGTGTTTTTCATGGACTTCCCTGGTAGCTCAGACGGTAAAGTGTCTGCCTACAATGTGGGAGACCCGGGTTAGATCCCTGGGTCAGGACGATCCCCCGGAGAAGGAAACGGCAACCCACTCCAGTATTCATGCCTGGAAAATCCCATGGACCGAGGAGCCTGGTGGGCTACCATCCATGGGGTCGCAAAGAATCAGACACGACTGAGCAACTTCTGTGTTTTTGAAGCTCAAAGGGATATGGGTCACTGAAAAGGATATAAACCAGGGCAGAATTTCTTAAAGAAGTAACAGATTAGTTAGTTACAACATCAAGATAAATGGAATTGAAACAGAGATGCTACCAAGAGAGTTGGGCAGTACTGCTTAAATAATGCTCAAGAGTTTCTATTCTTAAATTGTTTCCTCTTGAGAGAAGATGAGCAGCCCTGGGCCCACTCCCCTCTGCCTTTTCTGTTCCCCACTTTGGTTGTGTGTTGTCACTTTCAGAATTGCACTTTTTTCACCTTGTCATAGTAGCTGCCAAAGTGTGTTTTTATAAACATGGGGTTCTAGAGCGCTGGCTTCCTGGGGCAGAGGAGAGAAAGAAATGTGTGTTGTACAAAATCAGTACGTTCATATGTTTAATAAAATAGTTCTATTATTGAAGTAACTTGTAAAAATGTTATTTCTTTATGCTGCAGTAATTAATACTTTATCATCTCAACCTAATTCTTAGATAAGTTAATGAGCTGTAACATGCAAATAGAAGTTCTGTAGCTGCTTTAAGTGTTTCTAAATGAGACCTACCAGCAGCTGTGTGGAGAAGGCCCCACCCCGCCGTGGTTTCTGACAGCAAACAACAATGTGGTTGCTCTCTGTGCTCGCAGGATACTTCCCACCTGGGGAGCTGTGCAGATGCTTACAAGCCAGTCAGCCAGTGTGCTTATTTGCAAGCGTGTCCATTCTTGTTTCCTAAAAGAACAATGGCTAAAAACAGGTTTAAAAAAATGTATTCATTTGAATATGGAATGCATGATAGAATACTTCCATGGGTGGTGGACTTCTCTTTCTAGTTACCATGCTGATGCCCTCAAATGGGCAAGAGGACAAGAGCAGTGGTTTGGGTTTTTCTTTCTTCTTTTCATTTTGAATTTGATTTAGCAATCAAAAACTGCTTGCTCATTAACCCAGCTAGTGTTTATTCAATACCTACTGTGTCGGCTCATTTGCCAACTTCCAGGAGTATAAAGCAAGAGACTGGTGTCCCAGGTGTTGCCGACTCCACATTCCCAGTAACACAGAGTAGCTGCCCAGTGATAGAGTTCCCTGCCATCTCGGCATTGACATGATCTTACAGGAGTTCTGTAGTTCCCGAGCACCACAGAGGCCCTTGGGGCTGAGCAGAGGCGGGCCACTCCTCAGCAGAATGAAACCCCAGCCTCTAGAGCTTCTGCCTGCTCAGGCTGGGGGAACGCACACTTGGATGTTTGTGGTTACCTGGGACGTCGGGAATGCAGTGTTCCCTTGGCACACTGTTGAGACAGCAGAACAGCACAGTGACCCAAGCGCTCAGAAATCCCGTGTCACGGCCAAGCCATGAGTACAGCCTCCTCTCAGGAAGGTCTTACTAGATGTACAGGTGGGAAATGTTGAGAGAAATTAAAAACTCTTGATACATTTTTGAGCATGCACCTCCAAGTTACATTCCTTTATTTAACAGTTATTTATATGTTACTATGTTAGTTTGTTACATATATTACAAAACATTCAAAAATTAAAAATGAAAAGATATTAAAAATAAATATAAAGGGATACTATTACAGAACATCACGGTTTGAACTGTGCAGGTCCACTTATACTCAGATTTTTTTCAATAAGTACATACTACACAATCCACAGTTGGTTGCGGTTGCATCTGCGTATACAGAGGGCCAACTGTAAAGTGATCTGAGGGTTTTTTGACTGTGGGGGTCAGCACGCTAACCCCCTTGTTGCACCAGGGTCAGCTGTAATTCTTTTGTTTCCCAGTCAGTCATCATGCGCACTCACTTTGGAGATCACTGCCAGGGGGTGGGGGGACTCTAACCTCACTATAATACCCTCCTCCCACCCCGTGGTTTATCATGGAGGGAAGACGACACAGGCACCCTGAGGGTGGTGTCTGCCTTTGGTCCGTTCCCTGCCTGACCCCGTTGCTCTGGTAAGACATTCACAATGTGGTTTTCAAGCATGTTTTCCTTGTAAGCCCAGCTTTCCCTGCTGGGAAATCACTGCCTTTTTCCTCATAGTAGCATTTGGCCACTCAGAAATCCCCTTTTGTGGAAACTGGTGGTCCTCTCCTGTGCCTCCCTTTTGTGACCTTACTCAGTTTGGTGCCAAAATCCAGTGCAGACATGAAAGTGAAAACTGTTGCCATTTTGCATGTGCTCTTGACCCCTAGGGGTTCTGTACCCAGGAGGAACTTTTTTTTGCTTACTGCTTTTCCCAGAATGCTCTCTCCTCAGGGTCCGCTGTGTAGTACAGACTGTGTCTGCGAAGGAGGGCATGGGAACTGGTGTGAAGACAAGGATGAATGCTAGGTACTGGAGACTGGCCCAGCAGCAATAGTCACCGTGCAGTGGTCACCTGAAGAGCTCCGTGCTGGGGTGTGGCATGGGTCCAGAGAGCCGGAGGGATGGTAGCAGGCAAAGGAAGGACACTCAGGTGTAATGCCTAGAATCAAGGAGTGGAAACTGGACCCTCTATTCAGCTCCCACCTCAGCTGGAGACTCCTACCATCTATTTGTCTATCCTGTCCTCTGCTGACAATCCTGCCATTGTCTGCCTCAGAGAGTTGAGAGTTTAGGTAGGGCTTGTAAAAAGTCTGGCACACAGATGCAACTAGTAAGTGATCATGATTATCATTCTTCTAGAAGCTCAGATGTAATTTTTATCCTCTGGTTTTATAAAATAATATTGGATAGTCACCTCTAGCTGTTCATGTGCTGGGTGCTGCAGAGATGAGGAAGACAGTCCTGGTCCCTCAGAGGCTCAGAGCTGGGGATGGGGAGGGGGAGACGAGAGTGGAGCAGGGGTGGTATGTGTCTTAAAGAAACTCCCACTGCAGCGTGTGATCAGGATTGAGTCCCCAGAGGCAGGAGGCACTGTGCTGCCACATCCAGGTGGGCAGTCTCTTGGATTCCTTCCTGCACTAACCAGTGGGGCAGCTGGTATTGCAGATACAGGATTGAGTAGAACCCAGTCGGCTACTTGATACCAAAGCTCTGAGGCTGAGAGAGCCGAATGCAAGATGCTGGGCCCAGAGAAGCCAGCTCCGGGTGGTAGGAACCTGGAACTGAGGGGAGCTGGTGCAGGTTTCCAGTCAGCCCTCAGACGGCCATTCCTCGTCCACAGTCTGATTTCTGAGAGGTCTTGTCCAAGGTCCTCTAAAAGCCTGTAACTGTTAGCTGGTATCTCCGATTCCCTGAGAAGCAGCAGTTAGGATGTAAGGTTCTTCCAGCGCCTAGAGGGTTTTCGAAAACTGCTCAGCTATTTCTTCGTAATCATGTTCATCATCTGCAAAAGAATCCAGGTCAGTAAGGATCTTCGGCCTTAGGTTGCTTCCCATCTTTAGGGCACTTCCACCCCCTGGACAGGGGAGGGTTTGGTCTGGATGCTCTAAGGTCCTTGCTAGCCCAGAAGCCACAATTGGTTGTGTCTGCACACTTTGCCAACCTTCCTGTGTGCGTTGGGGAGGGTAGTTGGATGAAGTCATTTTGCCTGCCAGGGCCCTGGAGCCCCTAGGTGAAGGACAGTAAGGATCCTTCAGCCTAAGCTCACCCCATATAAGCCTGTGCATCCAACTAGGACTGCAGAAGGGTCTGCCCACAGGCAGGGCCCTGCTGAGGGTATGGCTGGTGCCCTCAGAGGCAAAGCAGCAGCAGAATGGTGTGGGGGAGGGGAGAAGCAAGGATTGGATGAACGGGCTGAGGGAACTCACCTGAATCTTCAGTAATGGGCACAGCGGGCCTGCAGCCCTTCTTGCGGCCAGGAACCTCACTGTATAAATTGGAACTGTCCTGGGTGACCTTCGGCAAGGACTTTGTCCTGAGTTTAGGCAGCAGAGGTGGTTCCTGCAATTCTGAGACTTCAGAGGACTACATGGGAGAAAAAGCAGAAGTCAGCAGGGTCTCAAGAAATAGGGTGGCAGAGTCCACAAAATGCAATTTCCTCCAATTGTTACTTCCTCTGCTCCCCTCTGAACTTCCCTTTCAGAGTAGCACATCTCAGAACACCAGGAGTTTTTGCTACAAGCATTTGAAATGTTCTTTGGCAGGGGAAAAGGGGGTCAGGATTAGGGATGATGGGATTGGGGGCCAGACAGGAAAATGTCCCTGCATTTTTCCACAGGGATTTGGTCATCGTCCTTCAGATCTGTCACCAAAGGAACAAAATGTAGTCACAAAGCCTCAGAGCAAGAGTGCAGGGCTGAGGAGCATCCCAGAAGGAAGAGGACTTTTACTGAACTCCCATGTGCCAAACACCATGTGCCAAACACACCATGTGCCAAACACTGTATGCATGTCAGCCCATTTCACTCTCTGAGGAGCTGTTTGAGCCCCCAGTTTGTAGGTAAGGAACCAGGCTCAGTGAAATTGTGCCACGCCACACCTCACGCGGGATTTCTGGCTAGGTCAAGCTTGGGGCCCAGAACAGGTCTGTGACCTCTAAAAAGCTGCTGCTCGGGACATCCCTGGTGGTCCAGTGGTTAATAATCCGCCTGCTAGTGCAGGGGACGCAGGTTCGATCCCTGGCCTGGGAGGATCCCACATGTCCTGAGTCTGTGCTCTAGAGCCCACGTGCCGCAACGAGACGCCACTGCAACCGCAGCGAGAAGCAAGCACACCGCAACAAGAGAAAGCCCACGGCCGCAGTGAAGACCCAGCGCAGCCAAAAAAGAACAAAAATAAAGCCACCTCTTTTCCCGCCATGCTTTCAAGGGCAAACAGTACAGCGCCCTGGTGAGCAGCAGAGAACACCCGTGCCCAGGGAGGGAAAGTTGCTGGTTCTAGGACAACAAGCAGGGAAGAGGCCCAAAGAAACCAAGGCTGGGGCGGAGGTCTCGGATCTGTACCGCATTCTTTCCAACACTGTCACAGGCCTGCGTTTCAGATGTCCTAGTCTATTCTTTTTTTTTTTTCCTAGTCTATTCTTGATTCTTGTCAGAAAACAGCTACCCTACCTGCTGCCCCACAGATTGGAGTCCCTTCTGGGGCTGAGATGGTTCGGGGTCATTTTTCAACTTCCACCACCATCCCACTACCTCCCCACATAGTACAAATACAAGTCTCTCCACATCCCAAGATAATAGCTTGTTAACAGTTTACAAAGTGCTTTTTATACAACTCATTCCCCAACACCCTTTATCAGCAAAGCATGGCAGGTAGGTGCTCAGGCCATGTGGTCGGACCCAATTTCAACCTCCAGCCTGCCACTTGGCAGCTGTGTGTGTGTGTGTGCGCTTAGTCGCTCAGTCATGTCTGACTCTTCATGACCCTTTTGGCTGTAGCCCTCCAGGCTCCTCTGTCCACGGGATTTTTCAGGCAAGAGTACTGGAGTGGGTTGCCATGCCCTCCTCCAGGGGATCTCCCCAATCTCCCCAAACCAGAATCTCCTATGTCTCCTGCATGGCAGGTGGGTTCCTTACCTGCTGAGTCATTGGGGAAGCTCTAACTGTGTGATCTGAGGTAAACTCCTTTACCTCTCTGTGCCTCTTGTTTTCTCAACCATAAAAAGAACTGCCAGTGCCCACCTCAGAGGGAGGTTGTGAGGGCTAGGTGGGGCTGCATATAAGGTGCCTGCCCCAGAGTAAGAGCCCAACAAGTGAAAGTGAAGTGGCTCAGTGGTGTCCGACTGTGACCCCATGGACAATACAGTCCATGGAATTCTCCAGGCCAGAATACTGGAGTGGGTAGCCTTTCCCCTTCTCCAGGGGATCTTCCCAACCTCAGAATCGCACCAGGGTCTTCTACATTGCAGGCGGATTCTTTACCAACTGAGGCTAACAAAACCGCACTGAGAATTAGCAACGTTCTCTCAGGCTCACTGGTGAGGAAACGTGCCCAGAGCAGGGGTCCCTGCCGCAGAGTGAGGAAGCTGGGATGTGAACTTAGTATTTCTGACTCTTTGGTTCCTTCCCCCTTGTGATTCAGTCTGATTCCATTCAGACTCACTGACAGTGAGTTTTTCTCTGGAGAAAGTTTTTCTCACTTTCTCTGCCTGCCTTGGAGTCGGCAGAGCCTGCCCCACAGAACTCTTGTTCTAGCCCCAAAGACCAAATACAACTGATTAAAACTTCATGACTGGATGTCCCTGGTGGTCCAGTGGTTAAGAATCAGCCTCCAATGCAGGGAACGTGGGTTCAATCCCTGGTCCGGGAAGATTCCACAAACTGCGAGATGGCTAAGCCCGCACGCCTGGAGCCCATGCTCGGCAACAAGAGAAACCCACACACCGCAACTCGAGTAGCCCCCGCCCGCTGCAACTAGAGCGAGTGCACACAGCAGTGAAGACCCAGCGCAGCCAAAAAGAGAAAAAACGACACAGCCCCCCACCTCCAGGCTACATACAGCATGCAGGACTGTCACTGCCTTGGAAGAAATCTAAGCGGAGCCTTGCCCAGGAGTCTGAAAGGAGGAAGAACGTTCCTGGCAAAAAGACTGGCTTGCATGAAGTGCTGAGGCGGGAATCTTGGCATATTGAGGGAGCGTCAGGAGTTGGAGTATGGGCTGCTGACACGGAAAACAGGCCTGGGAAGGCGAGGCTGAAGTCAGCTCTAAGGGACCCTGGATACCATGTTAAGGGATTCCATCACCCCCAGCAACGGGGAGCCACTGAAGGGTTCAGAAGATGAGGCTGAGGCCCCTCAGCGACCAGGAGAGATGTGGGAGGCCGTTCCGATATCAGTGGGGAGGGGTTGAAGAGGCTGCTCTAACGGTTCAGGTGAAAAATGCTGCAGCGTGAGCTGGGGAGTGACAGCAGGGTTAGCAGAGACAGGAAGAGCCCTGTGAATTGGAGGCGCAATGCCATGCTCCAGTTCAGGGCCCCTGAACTGTGTAACTTGGGGCGCATCTCAGAGTCTCTGAGACCTCATTTTCTCAACCGTAAAATACGGATAATCACACTGATGTTAGGGTGGTAAGGATGGAATAGTGGGTACCCGGTGTGCACGTTTATAAACTGTAGGTTCCCTACGACTGGAAGAGAAGTGCCATGCCAAAGAAGGAACAGCAGGACTCGAACAATCCCAACAGAGGGCCCCTCCCTGCCCCCTGGGGTTCTCTTGGTACCTTGACGCCTTTCTCCTTGCTCATCTGCTTCTTCTGCTCACTGAGGCCCTTACTCTTTGGAGGCCTGGGTGGGGGAGCTTGACTCTCGACGGCTGGTAGCTTCCGCAGGCGATAGTAGAAGGCCTCCGTCAGCTCCTCCACTGTGGCCATGCGGAGGGCCCCAGACGGCTGGCCCGGCAGCTCCTTGACCTCCACGACAGTCAGGTCCAGCCACCGGGGAGGGATCTCGAAGCACATCTCGGGGTCGGAGTCCAGGCTGACCACCAAGAAGGGTTCCAGGATCTTCTCTTCCAGCTGCAGGCCCGGGAAGGAGGGCAGAGGGTCGGCGGGGTGCCTGGGGTCCTTGGCTACCACCTTGACCTCACAGGGCAGTGAGAACTGGGCAGTCAGGTCCTGCAGGCTATAACGCCGGGCATCGCTCAGCTCCTCCACAAAGCCTCCAGAGAAGTAGAGGGGCAGCAGAATCTGTTCTTGGTCCTCCACTTCTTCATCCTCCCCAGCCTCTTCCTCCCCAGTCGGCTCACCTAGCCGCTGACACACCAAGACATCTATGTCCCTCTCATGTTGCCCAAGGGCCTGGCCAGACCCCCGCACCTCCAGCCTGTCACCCACAGCCAGGGATGCAAACCCCAAGTTCTCCAGCTCATCTCCCTCACAGTCCTTTGTGGCCACGACCCGGAGCGGCTGGCCCGGCTGGAGAGCACCCAGGAGGTCGTAGGCCGTGGGGAACTCTCTCGGCCGCCGCCGCAGCTTGCCCCGGTAGGCCCCGGAGATCATGAAGTGTCTGGGTACCTTCCGGCCCCTGGTCGAGGCCAGGAACCGCCAGGGCGGTGAAGCCACGCCATGGAGGCAGAGCCTCTGGCCCTTCTGAAAGGAGCTCAGCCACGGGCTGAGGAAGTTGGGGGATCCCTGCGGAACTTCCAGGATCTCTGCAGCCAGGGGGAAGGGGCCTCCCCGGGCCAGGGCCTCGCTCAGCAGCAGCGGTTGTATGAAGTGAATGTGCTGCGAGGAGGTGGTGACGTCCTCCACGTCGACCTCCAGGGTGGAGGGGATCTTGACGACGGTCCTGCGGACTGTGGAGGGGAGAGGTCAGCCCGGGCCCACGCCCGCCTCCCCTCAGAGGTCTGGGTCTGCTGACCTCCTGCCTGTCTCTGTCTTTTCCTTCCTACCAGCATTTTCCTATTGTGCCAGCTTCCTCGCCCACTCCTTTCCTTGTACCTCTTTTAAAAAAGTTGTTATAGGGACTTCCCTGGCGGTCCAGTGGTTAAGACTTCGCCTTCCAATACAGGGGGGTGTGCGTTTGACCCCTGGTCGGGGAACTAAAACCCCCACATGCATGCCTAGTGGCCAAAAAAAACAAAACATAAAGCAGAAGCAATATTGTAACCAATTCAATAAAGACTTTTTAAATGGTCTACATTAAAAAAAAAAACTCTTTAAAAAATTAATAAAAAGTTATTATAGAAAGTTTTAAATGTTTACAAAAGTAGAATAGTATTGTGAACCCTTATGAACCTGTCACCCAGGTTCAACATTTAAACCCGTGGCTCATCTTCTTTCATTTATACCCCCATCTATCCATTCCCCCTCCACTGGGTTACTTTGAATCAGGATAATCATATCTTGCCATCTGTGACCATTTCAGTGTGTATTGCTAAAAGAAGGGATAATTAAAATTTTAATAACAACTAGGCAATGATCACATTGAAATAATAATTTGGTAATTCCTTAATATCACTGAATATCCAGTCAGTTTACTTTTAAAATTTTAATTGAATTTTGAATATAATTGTGCATAATTAAATATATCAAATTGTATACATTCAAATTTGATATAATTTTGAATATAAGCTGTCTTTCCAAATCCTTTCTGGATTTGAATAAATAAAAGTCAAATCAAGAAAAACAGTGACTGCGTGACTTTGGATAACATCCTGCCCTGGTGCTGAAAGTGCCAAGTGCATAAACTCGAAGAGAATGAGGAAAACTGGCCTACCCACTGTGTTGTGTGAGTCATACCACATGGAAATCGGAACAGGGAATGTTCCCATTTTGCAGATGAGAACACTGAGACTCCAAAGAATGGTGGTGACTTCCCTCAGGTCACATGGTTGGGATTTTTGCTCTGTGCCAGACGAGCTGATAATTGGTTGAAGCTGGGAGATGGGCAGATGTGGGCTCATTACATATATATATATTTTTTTTTTTTTTTTCTTTCCTTTAGAATGTTTTCTAGATTACCTGAGCTGCCTTATTCTCCAGGGCAGCCAACTCATTATTTAAAAAACAAAAACAAAAAAACTAGTAAACAAAGCATAGGCTGTTTCTTAAGACAGTCCTCAATGAGGCTTCTGGTAGCATCCAAAGCAGGGTTGATGAGGCAGGGGTCTGCCCAATCGGAGGCCAAGCCTGAGTGGAGGTAGAAGAATGGGGTGGGAGTGCCCTGGGAACCTCGACAGATACACCCATTCTTCTACCTTTGCTCCAGTGTGGCCGCCGACCAGCTAGACCTGGCAGGTTCTGCCTCTGCTTCACCAACCCTCTGTGTGCAGCCACCAGCCCGCCTAAGAAGTGACCTATGAAACAGCCGGGGGACTCAGCCAGACAGTGCCTTCCCCAACAGGAGGCCCTTCACCAGCAATCCTGCTCCCCAGAAACAGGAAAATACATTTCTGCAGAGCAAAGGCTCAAGGTTTCACTTTGTAACACTGTTTCTTTGTCCTAGCAGTGGACAAGCGCACAACCCAACTTTTGCCCAATTTTATAAACTATATGGGATCTCACTCAAGTTACCCTGTTTTCCTATCTCCTTTTGCACCCAACTTCCACTGCTGGGGAATCTTAACTCCGTTACATTGTATATACCAGGTAAACCACCCAGAATCCCTGGTTTATCCATCAAAGCAACTCCCCTGGGACCCCTCTGTCCCTCCCGCCTCCCACCCCCATCCTCCTGCCCAGGGAACTCACAGTGCATGATGGCTTCGACCTCATACTGGGGCTTCAAGGTCAGGGAGCGCCAGGGGAAGGCGGAGCAGGTAAGAAGGGTGTCCCTCACGGTGGGGTCCTGCAGCACCTGGAGCAGGGTCCGAGGGGGCCCGGGCTCCAGTTTCCAGAAGGGCCCCTGCTGGGACAAGGGCAGGTGCAGAAAGCCCTGCTGGGCCCCGGAGTCCAGCACACAGCGGGCACAGCAGGCCCCCTGGTGCATCTCCACAGCCTCCAGCTTGAGGGGCTGCTCTTGAGGCACCACCCTGGCCTTGGTGGCGATTCTGTGGGTCGACATGAAGCGGATGGGCAGTGACTTGGAGCTCTGGGTTGCAGCATAGACCAGCTCCTCCAGGGTTCCATAGCTCTGGGGGCCGGTGAGGGGGCTGAAGAGGCCTGTGGGGGCACAGCAGGGGGTGTCAGGGTGGGGCAGGCTTTTGCTCAGCCTAGGGCCGTGAACCCCACACCCAGGTCTGGCTGCAGAGAACCAGGCAGAATCCCAAGGACAGGGGTCAAAGGTGGGCCAGTGTTGGCATATCTGGACTGCAGGGCTGAGGGACTAGAGGCGGCAAGTGACCGTGTGCGAACGGACAGCGAGGGGCAGGGCTGGGGACGGTTCCTTCCAACACAGACACAGAGGGATCGTCACCAGAGACGGAACAGGACAGACACACTGACTGCCACATTTTCCCGCCTCCCAGCCCCTCCTGCCTCTGAAGTTTTCCATCTTTGCCCCCAGACACCTCAGCACTGCTCTGTTTCCACACACCAGCTCCCATCACCCTGTCCTGGGTGGGCGAGCGCCATTGTCCCTCCCAAACTAGAAACCCAAGAGCTACTGGCCAGTGACCTCTGACCAGCTCTTTCCCCTTCCTCCCGCCGCCCTGTCCATTCTTCTGCTACCAGACTGGCCTAAGATATCTCATGTCTGGAGGTAATACCACTTCTACATTTTCCTGCCGAAACCCTCCACACAAATCTATTCGAGGAAACACCACACAAACTCGGTCTGAAGGACATTCTGCAAAAGTACTGATCTGGACTGTTCAAAAAACGTTGATATCAAGGCAAAGGCAGGCGGAGGAACTATTTCAGCCTAAAGGAGACTAAAGGAGGCTAAACTGAATGTCATGTGTGATCTGAGGCTGGATTCTGAATCAAGGCAAACACCAGGCTATCAAGGATATATTATAGGGCAGCTGGTGAAATTTGAATACAGACTGTGGGCTAGACAGTAGTATTGTATCAATACTGGATTTTCTGAATTTAATCACTCAACTACAGCTTTGTGAGTGAACGCCTTTGTTTTCTAGGAGATACACTGAATTAGGAGTAATATTTAGATGTAATGGGGCATCATGTCTGTAACTTACTCTCAAATGGTTCGGAAAAAGATACATATATATATACATACACACACAGATAGATATATAAAAAGATTATATATATACACACATATAATAGTAATATATGTTCATATGTATGTATATGTATATATAATACACAGAGAGAGAAAACAAACGTAACAAAATGCTTAATAATTGGTGAATCTGGATAAACAGTATATAAGAATTCTAGAAAGTCTTCTGTAAGTCTGAAATTATTTCAAGTTTTTAAAAAATCCTCAAAATAGAAAATAAAACCTATCACTTCCCTTTTTAAAACCCTCTTTGGCTACTTAATGCCTTCAAAATAAAGACTGAAATGGATCAGTGCCGCACAAAAGCCTCCCCCAGTGGTCTGGCTTCCACTCACCTCCCCACCTCTTGCTCCTCACCTGGAACCCAAGCCCTCACCAGGCCCCTTATAGACCTGATGCCCCGTTATATCTAAATATTACTCCTAATATTTGGTGCATCTCCTAAGAAACAAAAACATTCACTCACAAAACTGTACTTCAGGGATTAAAATCAGGAAAGCATACTGAGAACAAGCCCTCAGAGGGCGCCTGCTCTGAGCCCAGTCCTGTTCTAAGCACATCATATGTGGCAACTCATTTAATGCTCACATCAACCTTGTTGCTCAGCCGCTCAGTCGTGTCCGACTCTTTGAGACCCCATGGACTGCAGCACGCCAGGCTTCCCTGTGTTTCACTATCTCCCGGAGTTTGCTCAAACTCATGTCCTTTGAGTAGGTGATGCCCTCAAGCCTGACTCCCTCATGACAGAAGACGGAGCAGAGGCAGAGAGACCGCGGGAACTCACCACAGCCACAGCTAGTAGCCGGCAGACCTGGGGATTCCCACCCAGGCTGCTGGTTTTAGCGTCTGGGCCTGTGGTCCACCACGCCGCACGCCTCCTGCAGTGACTATGCTATGTGAACGTGCCACTCCCTCTAGCTGGGATCCTTGGTCCAGCTCAGGTGCCACCTCCCCCAGGAAGCCCGCACAGACCTCTGAGGCAGGCCCCTCATGCCCAGAGCCCTCTCTAAACGGGTGCCTACCTCTGCTGTCCTCCTCCCTGCCATCCTGGAAGCTCCCCACTGGAGGAGGCTGTATCTGATTCATCCTGAGCACACACCCCCCAGCCCCTAGCACAAGGCCTGGTGAGCAGCAAGGGTCAATACATGTTTGGTGAGTGGATGTGGGAATGAAGACAAAAACAGGCACGTGGTCAAAGACACAAAACAGGAAAAGTCCCCGCCAAGAGGCAGACGTCATCAGAGATGGACAAGGAGAGCACACAGCCACGCCGGCTGCGGGCACTGTCAGAGCGCTCAGGGGTCATCTGTGCTTCGGGGCTGGGTGGCGGTGGATGTGAGGGCCGTGGGGGCCAACCCAGAGGGCTGGGGGTTTGTGCGGGGGGTCCAGTGGGTCCGAGAGTGTGCCTGGAGGGTTCCGGGGCACTCAGGGAGGCAGAGGTGCCCGCCTTACCCTGGAAATTGGGAGCGAGCTCGGTGGTCTGGCCTGTCCCTGGGTTCTCACAGACCACCTTTTGGAGGCGAACATGGGTGACCTTGATCAAGTCTCCTGTGGAGAGGCAGCACTCGTTCCCAGAGATCTCGTAGATGGAGCCTGTGGAGACACAGCAAGCTCAGTTTCGCCCATTCAGCAAATGCTAGTCACTGGGGGCCAGGGCTCTGTTCCCCCAAGACGTCACTCACCACACCTTGGCCCTCATTGTTCCCGCCACCTGGAATGCCCTTCCCTGTCTTCCCTGCCCAGCATCCACAGGCTCAGCTGTCCTCAGGCAGCATCCATGCCACTTTGCCTGCATTTAGCACTGACTGTACCCCTCTGTGGTCACAACCCCCAGCCTCTGGAACTTAACTCATACAGCAGGACTGATCCAGCTCACCTAGCACAGGCCCAGCCTCGAACAGGGTGTGTAAGTCATGAATGTATAAACCACCCAGTAAATCCCAATTCCCTTATTGCGTACTAAGTCGCTTCAGTCGTGTCCAACCCTTTGGGACCCTATGGACTGTTAGCTTGCCAGGCTCCTCTGTCCATGAGATTCTCCAAGCAAGAAAACTGGAGTGGGTTGCCATGCTATCCTCCAGGGGATCTTCCCCACCCAGGGATCGAACTCAGGTCTCCTGGATTGCAGGTGGATTCTTTACCATCTGAGCCACTAGAGAAGCCCAATTCCCTTATTAGACAGCTGCAAAGTCAAGCCCAGACAGGCTCTGAGATCACACACAGCCAAACACCCACCCTGGCATTTTCTTCTTCAAACGACTTGTTTTTAAAGGAAGCACAGGAGAGAATGGCAGTCCACTGAGAGGGTGGGCCCTGTAGGCAGGGTTCCGGGTCCCCACTTTCAAGCACAGTAGCCCCACGTTTCCTGGTTTCAAGAGCTTAAAGCCGCATCCAGAACATGGAAGGTGCTCGATAAAGATCTTTCCACTCGGGCAGTGCATAGGCCCCCACCCCGCCATCCTGCTGAAGGAAGGACAGACACTGCAGGTGGGCAAACCTCGAGGCCACCTGACTCTACCTCACACCGAAGGCAGCCCCAGAAGGGCCCGAAAAATCAATGAAAACCCCATCCCTTACCCCCAGGAAAATACACTCAGGCTCCAACACACAGTTCAGGCTCCAGACCCTCGAGGCTGGTAAGAACAGCCTTGGTGCTGGAGATGGACTCGATGCCTGCTGCTGTGCCCAGTACTGCAGGGGTATCACTGTGCTCAAGACCCATGGCTGTCCTTGGAGGGAAGGACTTTCTTCCTATATAAGGTCTTGCCAAGACTAGGCAAGGATGAATGGGCAGCCAAGATGATCAGGTAATCA
>NW_011495069.1:10039362-10040730 GCF_000754665.1 Bison bison bison | reverse complement strand
CAGGTAATCAAAGGCATTACCAGGACTCAGGCCCAGATGTCTGCCTCCAACCTGGGGCTCCGAACCACGCAGCGATCAGAGCCACCTGTCCCACCAGGATCACCACTGGCCCTTCTCCAGCTCACCCCCACCCCCACGCTGTCACCCCATCGGGTTCTTTTCTTACTTCCTCCACTTCCCGCCTCCCAGGGTGGGGCTGGGGAAGCAGAATGAGGAAGCGCAAACATTGTGACACAGTGTGTGAGGGGGGGTCCAGAGGAGAGCAAACAGCACAGATGCCTGCAGGAAGCCCCCAGAGACAGGAAGAGTGAGATTTGAACCCAGATCCCTCAGATTCCCAAGCGGGCCTGGCGGCGGGTCCTGCCCCGGGGGCCCTCCAGGTGTCTCACCCTTGATCTGTGACCCCACTTGGAGCCTCAGGACTTTTTCCTGTGCGGACCAGGAGCAGGTTGAAGGAACAGGATGGGTCAGGGCACTCGGGCGGAGTTTGCTCTCTAAGGAAGGAGCCTCCCCCACCCCACCCAGACTCTCGCTTCCCTCTCTCCGCCGCCTCCTCCTTCCCCACGCAGCCGCCCACAGTCCCTCCCGCCCGCCCCCGCTCAGAGCTGCCACCTTCTTTTCACCTTCACGGCCTGTCAATTCTTCCCCTCTAGATCTTTCAGGCAATGACTACTGAGGAAGCCCCAGCTGTGTGCCACCCCTGTGAACCAGGCGGGCTGCGGCCAGGTAGGCAAATGTGCGGGCGTGCAAGGAGCCAGGAGGGCTGCCCGGAGGAGGAGTCATTTCAGCTGCGAACCGAAGAGCTTGTCGAATCAAGTACTGCCCAATGCCGAGCAGAGGGGCAAAGGCGGGACTAGAGGGACGGAATAGGACACGTAGACAGGTGTCAAGGTGGGGCAACGGAGGGTACACGGAGGGGAGGGCTGACCCGGCGTTTCAGAATCATCAAGCAACAGCTCCGCGTCGCGAGCGCCTGAGTGCCGAGCCCCCGCATGGTCGGACCTCCTGCAATGCGCCCGACGGTTCCATCCCGCTTGGCTCGGTTCCACTCACCTGAGTACCTGAGCTCAGTGACTTCTCATTGCCACCCTGGGAGGCAATCAGCGACCCCCCACCCCCAATTCCACGGAGGCAGAAGCCGTGGCCCGGAGAAGTTGGGGCGCAGGCCCCAGGTTTCCAACGTCCCGGTCGGGAGAAGCCGGTCCGCGGCGGGGCCGTGAGGTCGGAGGGGTCTCGGCCCTTCACTCACCCTGGAAGTAGACCCCCGAGCAAACCCGCAGCACACGCGGGAGGGAGGCGGGGTCCAGGGCGCACACGAAGTCTTGCAGCGACACCGGCTCCATGGCCCGTGCGGCTCGCTGGACGCGG
>NW_011495069.1:10038796-10039262 GCF_000754665.1 Bison bison bison | reverse complement strand
CGTGTGCTCTTCCGATCTGGCGGGGCCTCCGGCCCGGCCCAGCGGGGCGGGGTGGGCCGGAGGCCCCGCCCAGGGGCGTTCCAGGACGCCCACCCTCCCCTGCCGGCCCTAGTTCCCGGGTCTCTACACGGGGGTTGCAGTACCCACCTCGCACACTCGTGGCGCTATTGTAGAAGGTCAAGACCAGGACCTGACACCGGGGAGTTCAGTTTCAGTTCAGTCGCTCAGTCGTGTCTCTTTGCGACCCCATGGACTGCAGCACGCCAGGCTTCCCTGTCCATTACCAACTCCCGGAGCTTACTCAAACTCATGTCCATCGCGTCCGTGATGCCATCCAACCATCTCATCCTCTGTCGTCCCCTTCTCCTCCCACCTTCAATCTTTCCCAGCATCAGTGTCTTTGCAAATGAGTCAGTTCTTCGCATCAGGTGGCCAAAGTATTGGAGTTTCAGCTTCAACATCAGTC
>NW_011495069.1:10038159-10038696 GCF_000754665.1 Bison bison bison | reverse complement strand
TTTTTTTTTTTTTTTTTTTTTTTTTTTTTTCCCCTTGCATTGACATTTACAGACACCACCTCCTGCCCCATGACCCAGCTGATGTCAGGTCCTCCCCTAAGTTCCAAGAAGAAACTCCTCTGGTACAAACTTCCACTTTCAAAATAAATGAGTCACAAGAAAGAAATATACAGTGTGGGGAATAGTCAACAATTATGTAATATCTTAGTATGGTGACAGATCATAACTGGAATCACCGTGGGGATCATCTTGAAATGTATAGAGATATTGAATCACTGTGCTGTGTGTCAGGAACTAACATAGTGTCATAGGTCCATTAACCTCAAAAGGCAAACAAACTCATAGGAAAAGATATCAGACTTTTGCTACTAGAAGTAGGGGTGGGGGAAGGGGAAATTGGATGAAGACAGGCAAAAGGTACAAAATTCCTTGTAACTACGACTGAGCGACTTCTCTTTCACTTTTCACTTTCATGCATTGGAGAAGGAAATGGCAACCCACTCCAGTATTCTTGCCTGGAGAATCCCAGGGATAGTC
>NW_011495069.1:10022055-10038059 GCF_000754665.1 Bison bison bison | reverse complement strand
GATGCCATAATCTTAGTTTTCTGAATGTTGAGTTTTAAGCCAACTTTTTCACTCCCCTCTTCCACTTTCATCAAGAGGCTCATCACCTTCTGCCATAAGGGTGGTCATCTGCATATCCAAGGTTATTGATATTTCTTCCAGCAATCTTGATTCCAGCTTGTGCTTCATCCAGCCCAGCAATTCTCATGATGTACCCTGCATATAAGTTAAATAAGTAGGGTGACAATATACAGCTTTGACGTACTCCTTTTCCTATTTGGAGCCAGTCTGTTGTTCCACGTCCAGTTCTAACTGTTGCTTCCTGACCTGCATACAGATTTCTCAAGAGGCAGGTCAGGTGGTCTGGTATTGCCATCTCTTTCAGAATTTTCCACAGTTTGTTGTGCTCCACACAAAGGCTTTGGCATAGTCAATAAAGCAGAAGTAGATGTTTTTCTGGAACTCTCTTGCTTTTTCCATGATCCAGCGGATGTTGGCAATTTGATCTCTGGTTGCTCTGCCTTTTCTAAATCCAGCTTGAATATCTGGAAGTTCACGGTTCATGCTTTGTTGAAGCCTGGATTGGAGAATTTTGAGCATTACTTTGCTAGTGTGTGAGATGAGTGCAATTGTGCAGTAGTTTGAACATTCTTTGGCATTGCCTTTCTTTGGGACTGGAATGGAAACTGACCTTTTCCAGTCCTGTGGCCACTGCTGAGTTTTCCAGATTTGCTGGCATATTGAGTGCAGCACTTTCACAGCATCATCTTCCAAGATTTGAAATAGCTCAACTGAAATTCCATCACCTCCACTAGCTTTGTTTGTAGAAACGCTTCCTAAAGCCCACTTGACTTCACATTCCAGGATGTCTGGCTCTAGGTGAGTGATCACACCATCATGGTTATCTGGGTCATGAAGATATTTTTTGTATAGTTCTTCTGTGTATTCTTGCCACTTCTTAATATCTTCTGCTTCTGTTAGGTCCATACAATTTCTGTCCTTTATTGAGCCCATCTTTGCATGAAATATGCCCTTGGTATCTCTAATTTTCTTGAAGAGATCTCTAGTTTTTCCCATCCTATTATTTTCCTCTATTTCTTTGCATTGATCACTGAGGAAGGCTTTCTTATCTCTCCTTGCCATTCTTTGAAACTCTACATTCAAGTGGGTATATCTTTCCTTTTCTCCTTTGCCTTTAGCTTCTCTTCTTTTCTCAGCTATTTGTAAGGCCTTGTCAGACAACCTTTTTGCCTTTTCGCATTTCTTTTCCTTGGGGATGGTCTTGATCACTGCCTCCTGTATAATGTCATGAACCTCCGTCTCAGGAGGCTCTGAGTAAATAAAAGCTGGTCCCCACGTTCCTAGGCTTCAGTGATGTACTCCATCGTGGAGCGGGGGAGGAGGATAAAGATGAAGGAGAAATCCACTACTCCCCCCCACATCCCCTGCCCTGGTCAATTAGAACTCCTGGTCCAGTTCTGAGTCTCACAGGAGGCACACAGCCCTGCCCTTTGGGTTTGAGGAGGAAGATAAAGCATCAGGTCTCCTGAATCCCTCTCAGGGACACTTCACGGTCCTTGACCCACAGGGAACTCAGTAACTTTCCAGGATGCTCCTTCCCTCTGGACAATTCTCCTGAAAAATTCTTCCTTGGGCTAAAGAGAAATCTGCTTAGGACAGAGACCAACTATTTCCGGAGACCGCAGAGAGATGGATAAGGATTTTCCATCTCCCTGTCCCTCAGCAGTTAGACCAACTAAGCTTCAAATCCAAGCTCCTTCTCTTGCTTGTTGTATCATTTTAGGCAAATCACTTTGATTTTGAGTTTTCATTTCCTTACATGTAAAATGGAAGAAAGAATCTTTTCTGAGCTGGTTGTGAGAATTAAGTGAGATAATATAGATACTGTGCAAAACGCTTTGTTTTGGTTTTTGTCACTATGAGAGTAACAGAAGAATTCTAATCGAAATCATAACCAAAGTTTAAAATAAAAATAAAAAGATATTTGACAAATAAAAAGAGGACATTCTTTTCTCATCACCCAAATATAACTAACATTTTGCAGTGTTCTTTCTACTCTTTATGCTGCTTGAGAGTGTGTGTGGTGGTTTGTTTATTTGTTTTTAATTTTTGATTTACTATAAAGTTGCAAAAATAGTAGAGATTTCCCATATATCCCTCAGCTAATTTCAAATTCCCCTGTTGGTAGCATCTCCTGTTACCAGGGTGCATTTGTCAAAACTCAGAAACCAACATTGCTGCATTGCTGTAAACTGAACTACAGACTTTATTTGAATTTTATCTATTTTCTCACTGATGTCCTTTTTCTGGTCCAGGATCCCAACAAAGATTCCCTGTTGCATTTAGTCATAACGATTCCTGTCTGTGACACTTTCTCAGCATTTCTCTGACCCTGTTTTTATAACCTTGATTGTCTTGAAGAGTACTCGTCAGATATTGTCCCTCAATTTGTTGTTATTGTTGTTGCTGTTTTCTGATGTCTTCCTATGGCTAGACTGGGGTTATGAATTTTAGGGGAGGTTACTTCCCAGGTGAGGTGCCCTTCTCATCACATTCTCTGGGGCGTACATGACATATCCACATGACTTCTCACTGTGATGCTAACCTTAACCGCTGGGGTGCAGCATCCAAATAAATTATTTGGAATTCTTCTATAAGAAAGATTTGTCTTGGGCTTCCCTGGTGGTCCAGTGGTTAAGGACCTGCCTGTGCCAATGCAGAGGACACGGGTTTGGTCCCTGGTCCTAGAAGATTCCACGTGATGCAGAGCAACTAATCCTACGCGCCATAACTACTAAGCCTGAGCTCTAGAGCCCCTGCTCTGCAACAAGAGAAGATACCGCAGTGAAAAGCCTGTGCACCGCAACTAGAGAAAGCCCTGGCTCAGCAAGAGAGACCCAGGGCAGCCAAAAATAAATAAATAAATGAAGTTATTATTATTTTAAAAAATTGTCCCTCCCCCTCATTTAATTATTTATTTTATTTCATTTATTTTGGTTGCGCTGAGTCTTTGCTGCTGCACCAGGGCTTTCTCTAGTAGCGGTGGGTGGTGGCGACTCTGTTGCCGCGTGCGGGCTTCTCACTGCGGTGGCTTCTCTCGTTACAGAACACGGGCTCTCGAGTGCGGGCTCCATGGGTATGGCACGTGGGCTTAGGTGCTCCCTAGCATGTGGAGTCTTCCTAGATCAGGGATCAAACTTGTGTCATCTGCATTGCCAGGCAAATTCTTAACCACTGGACCACCAGGGAAGACCCTCCCCCATTTATTTATTCAATTATTATGTCAGTATAGACTCTTGTATATTTATTTTATACTTTGACTATAATCCAATACTACATTATTTAGTTGCTCAAATTCTTCCGGCTTTGGGAGCTCCTCCAGTCTGGCTCCTGGGACCCTTTGCCATAGCCCCATTGTTCCTTTCTCTAAGCACGTCCTTACTGCCTGGTGCTATCAGATGCTCCCGGGTCATCTTGTCTTCTCCCTGCCCTCATCATACAATCAGCCATTTCTCCCAGAAGCCAGTATTTCCTTTTATCGGAGAATGGTGTTTAGAAACCACACTGTGGTTGCTGAGAGTCTCCTTGCTACTGCATTGCCTGTTTTTTTGTCTTTTTTTTTTTTTTTTTTCCCCTTGCATTGACATTTACAGACACCACCTCCTGCCCCATGACCCAGCTGATGTCAGGTCCTCCCCTAAGTTCCAAGAAGAAACTCCTCTGGTACAAACTTCCACTTTCAAAATAAATGAGTCACAAGAAAGAAATATACAGTGTGGGGAATAGTCAACAATTATGTAATATCTTAGTATGGTGACAGATCATAACTGGAATCACCGTGGGGATCATCTTGAAATGTATAGAGATATTGAATCACTGTGCTGTGTGTCAGGAACTAACATAGTGTCATAGGTCCATTAACCTCAAAAGGCAAACAAACTCATAGGAAAAGATATCAGACTTTTGCTACTAGAAGTAGGGGTGGGGGAAGGGGAAATTGGATGAAGACAGGCAAAAGGTACAAAATTCCTTGTAACTACGACTGAGCGACTTCTCTTTCACTTTTCACTTTCATGCATTGGAGAAGGAAATGGCAACCCACTCCAGTATTCTTGCCTGGAGAATCCCAGGGATAGAGGAGCCTAGTGGGCTGCCGTCTATGGGGTTGCACAGAGTTGGACACGACTGAACCGACTTAGAAAAAAAAAGTATTAGGGTATAATGTAGAACATGATAAATGCTATTAACAATGCTATATGTTACATATGAAAGTGGTTAAGAGCAAATTTAGAGTTCTCGTCACAAGGAAAAACATTTTTTCTGTTCCTTTACTTTTGTATCTATATAAGCTGATGGATGTTCACTAATCTTCATGATGTGTGTAAGTCAAACCATTATACTGGCACCTTAAATGTATACGGTGCTGTACATCAGCTATTAATATACATCCATAAAACTAGAAGACAGATAAGTAAGTAGATGAATAAATACAGCTGCTGAAGAAGGAGACAAAGGAGGAGCAGAAGTTGCTCCTGAGTAATAATTCTCAACAGAAATTTTCAAATCCTCCCTTTTCACTTGGTGTTTATTTGTGAGCGTTTTCCTGGCGCAGAAGTGGGATTACCAAAACTGAGTAGGCAAAGCGTACTACTATTGACATATAGAAACCATCTCCTTGCCAGTCTTAGTTGTGTATTTATCTGTGTAATTATTGGCTTGGCCGAAAAATCTGTCTAGTTTTTTCTGTAAGATGGCTCTAGTAGCACTTGGTTGCCTTTAACCTCATTCGAAACACTGTTGTTAGTTTGTATTGTGACAGCTGTCATGTCAGTGTGTGTTTTAAAAAAAAAAAATTGGTGAATTTTTGTGTAGTCATTTAAATATTGAAGATGGAAGAAAAAAAGCAACATTTTTAGCATATTATGTTTTATTATTTCAAAAAAGGTAAAAATGCAAAAAACAAACCCACAAAGATTTGTGCAGCGTATGGAGAAGGTGCTGTGACTAATCAAATGTGTCAAAAGTGGTTTGCAAAGTTTTGTGCTGGAGCTTTCTCGCTGGACCAGGCTCCAAGGTCAGGTAGACCGGTTGAAGTTATAGTGATCAAATCAAGACAGAAATTGAGAACAATCAGTGTTATACCATGCAGCAGATAGCTGACATACTCAAAATATTCCAATCAAGCATTGACAATCATTTACAGTAGCTTGGTTACGTTAATCATTTTGAGGTTTGGGTTCCACAGAAGTTAAGTGAAAAAAAACCCCTTGACCATATTTGTGTATGCCATCTCTACTTAAGTGTAACGAAAACGTTCCATTTTTAAAACAAATTGTGACAGGTGACGCAAAGTGAATGTGCTAAGTCACTTCAGTTGTGTCAGACTCTTTGCAACCCTATGGACTGCAGCCCGCCAGTCACCTCTTTCCATAGGATTCTTCAGGCAAGAATACTGGAGTGGGTTGCCTTTCCCTCCTCCAGGGGATCTCCCGACCCAGAGACTGAACCATCATCTCTTGTGTCTCCTGCATTGGAAGGCAGGTTCTTTATCACTAGCACCACCTGAGAAGCCCAACATGTCTACATACTGATAGTTTTTGCATAAAAGGACTCAATTCTCACTACCCTCATGTTGAATTCCAGTATTATTAAATTGAAATAATGTGGAATGAAGAGATCATGGGGCAATTGAAGTGAACCACCGCCAACCACACCAAAGGCCAGCCTTCATCCAAAGATGGTGATGTTATGTATATGGTGAGATTGGAAGGGAGTCCTGTATGCAGAGCTCCTTCCAGAAAACCAAACAATTAGCTTCAACAAGTACTGCTCCAGATTAGAACAACTGAAAATGGCACTCAGCGAAACACATCCAGAATTAGTCAACATAAAACGTGTAATCTTCCATCAGGGCACTGCAAGACCACATATCTCTTTGAAGAGCAGGCAAAGACTGTTAACAGTGTGACTGGAAAGTTCTAATTCATTCACCATTGCACCTTTGGATTTCTATTTATTTCAGTCTTTACAATATTCTCTTAATGGACCAAGTTTCAGTTCCCTGTGTGTATGCTCAGTCATCCAGGTGTGTCTGACTCTTTGTGACTCCATGGACTGTAGCCCACCAGGCTTCTCTCTTCATGGAAATTTCCAGGCAAGAATACTGGAGCGGGTTCCCAATTCCTCCTCCAGGGGATTTTCCCAACCCAGGGATCCAACCTGTGTCTCTGAAAGACTGTAAAATGTACCTGGAACAGTTCTTTGCTCAAAAAGATTCAAAATTTGGGGAAGATGGGATTATGAAGTTGCCCAAGAAATGGCAGAATGTAGTGGAACAAAATGGTGAATATTTTGTTGAATAAAGTTCTTAGTGAAAATGAAAAATGTGTCTTTTGTTTTTACTTAGAAACTGAAGGAAATTTTTGGCCAACCCATTATTTGCTTAATTGCTTTTAAGCAATTAGGTAGCTTCTGAGGGGGCAGAGACCACGGTACCAGTCTGTCTTATCCCCTCCCATTGTACCTGCAGCATATTGAACAGGGCCTGGCACACAGTAGGTGCTCAAGATCAGCATTGTTATTGATGGGTGGAAACTACTTTCTTAGGATAGATTCCTGAGGTGGAATTTCTGGGTCAAATGATGTGCTTGTTTCTACAGCCTCCAATGGTGTATTTTAGTCCTGGTGAGAGGCTGCCATACTTCTGCTGGATGCAGTAAGGCAATGAAGGAGAGAGACGTTTTCAAGAGCTGAGGCACCCAAGAGGGCTCCAGACCCAGGAGGAGGCTCTGCTAAGCAGAGGAGATGGGATGGAGGGGACATTTCCACATGTTTCCAGAAACACCATCAAGGGTGTTCGCTGAGCCCCTATTCCGGGCAGGCCCTATACAACGGTTCACTCAGTTAATCCTCCCTATTCATAAACAAGACAAAACTAGTAAGCAAGACAAAACACAGTCCCACTTTACAGATGAGGAAGCTGAGGTTCAAAAAAGTGAAAGGACTGGCCTAAGACCAGGCAATGAAAAAGGGGAGATGCTTGGATTTTAGCCCAGCTCTGCTGCTCCTTCAGCAGGCCAGAGAAAATGGCAATTCTTTTTTTTTTTAATATATATGTTTACTTATTTTATTATTTATTTTTCTATTTGACAGCACTGGGTCTTAATTGCAGCATATGGGATCTAGTTCCCTAACCAGGGATTGAACCTGGGTTCCCTGCATTTGGAGCACAGAGTCTCAGCTACTAAACCCCCAGAGAAGTCCCGAAAACAGCAGTTCATCTCTCCGCTGTTGGTTCAGGGGACCACATAACGTAAGTCTGACAGATTTCTGCACAGCCCAGTCTTGCCTAGGATTGCAGGAGAGGTCGGTGAATAAAAAAATAGGCTTTGGAGATATAGCTGGGCTTGAATCCTAGCTCCATCGCTTAGCTGTGTGATCTTGGGCAAGTTCCTAACCTCTCGGAGTCAGTCCCTTCTGTACAGTGGGGACTGGCAAGGGGATCATTGGTGAAAATGAAGGTGGAACACAGGCAAATGGGCGCCTGCCAAGTGCTTGCTGTTATCACTCTCGTTTCCCAAGGGCCTCTTGTATCTGAGACATTTCTCAGAGACCTCAGCTCTCATTTCCTTCTCCCAACCTCCTGCTTTCTATTTTTGAAAATGAGATTCTGACTGGAAAACTGTTCTTTGCTGTTACACAATATGCAAATGGAGGATCTGGAATTTGAAGCCAGGCCTGTGGTTGCCATCATCTGAGCCCTTTCCAGATGGGAACACCCGCCTGGACCTCCCCTAGTCCCTCAAGAGCTGGGTGGGTTGTGGAGGGGGAAGCCCAGGCTCACAGAGAGGCTGGGGAGGTGCTGTGGGAAGGAGCCCTCAAGGAGGGTGCCTGCCAGGACCCAGGGCGGAGTTTTCTCCATGGCCTCTCTGTCAGGTTTTTGGAGTCCGAAGGTGACGGCCTGCTGTGGGCCACCACTGGTCAGAGTGATTTGGGGTGACCGGGGCCCTTGCTGCTGCGTTTGCACCATCTACTCTGGCATGTGATGTCCTGTGGCCTGGGGTTATCGGGCCACATTCAAGGGGGCGGGGTGGTCCTTTCCAGGAAGGGAAGGGCATGCTGAGGCAGTGCTGGACATGCTGGGTCCAGCTGTCTGCTTCAATGGCCGCCAGCGTGGCGAGCTGGCCCAAGGTGACGGAAAACACGCCGGCCATCAGGAGGGTCCAGGCCGGTGTGGACAGAGCAGGAGGATGCCTCTGCTCAAGGGTGAGCCAGCCGGCAGAGGCTGGAAGCCCTCTGCACACTGGTTGCTAGGTTAGAAGGCTTCTGTCCTGCAGCCTGAAGCCTTCCCCGGGCTCCTGTGGACTTCCTCCTCAAGCACAAGCCCTGATGGTCGTGAGAGGTGTGCGTCGAGGAGGAGCCATGTCTGGTGGTGAAGTTTCGAAGGTCTGATTCTGCTGCTCCATCTTGCGTGCAGCTCCGAAAGTTAGCTGCAAGCCCTCTTCAAGTCCCAGGACCTTGGGGAAGGCATGGGGGATATTGGCCCTGGGGGTGGGGATAGTGGGGGTCCCAGGACCCAGATCAGTAGGGGCGGCAGCTGAGGAGGCCTGTTTAGGCCTCGGAACAGGTTAGGTTCCAAAAGGAGAAGCTGGGGTGGAGCAGAACGGGAACAGAGAAAGTAGAAGCAGGGGCCTTGGGCCTGGGGAAGTGGGTGTGAGCCCAAGAGCATTTCCCCTGCACGTCCTAGCTGGGAGGGGATAGAAGCCGAAACTCCCTGCTCTCTGTGGCATCTACTTCTGTCCCAGAAAGGACTGCAGTGCCTGCGTGGCTAGCAAGCAGAGGGAAGGAAATGGGCTCAGTTCTGGGAGCAGGAGTCAGGCTTTGGGCTTCAAACACCACAAAAACCTCTGTGTAGTTTCTGGGTTTGGGGAAACAGCTGGGTCTGCAGTCTCCTCTCAGCAAAGATAAAAAGAAGTTCTCTGTCTCAAAATACTAAAAATACAGTTATCATGTAATCCAGCAATAATACTTCTAGGTATAACCCAAAAGAACAGAAAGCAGAGACTCAGACAGAAATTCAAATACCCACCTGTTTATAGTAGTATTATTCACCATATCCAGAACGTCGAAAAATCCGTGTCCAGCAACCGATGAATAAACAAAACGTGGTGTGTATGTAAAATGGAATATTATTAAGTGTAAAAAGGAAGGATAATCTGACACGTGCTACAACATGGATGAACCCTGAGGATATTATACTCAGTGAAATAAGCCAGTGACAAAAGGACAAATATCATGTGATTCCACTTACGTAAGATTTCTAGGGGCTTCCCTCATAGATCAGTCAGTAAATCATCTGCCTGCAATGCAGGAGACTCGGGTTCAATTCCTGTGTCGGGAAAATCCCCTGGAGAAGGAAACGCCAACCCACTCCAGTATTCTTGTCTGGAGAATCCCATGGACAGAGGAGCGTGGCGGGCTACAGTCCACGGAGTCACAAGAGTCGGACACGACTTAGCAACTAAAACCAAACCAAGGTATCTAGAGTAGACAAAACCATAGAGATGCAGAGTAGACGGGTGGTTGCCAGGGCCTGGAGAGAGGAAAAATTAAGAGTTATTACTTAGTGGGGATCAAGTTTCAGTTTCGTAAGATGAAAAATTTCTGGAGATTGGTATTACAACAACATGAACATACATTTTAAAAAATTAAATGTTTCTCTTTAGCTGCACTGGGTCTTCATTGCTGCGCACAGGTTTTCTCTAGTTGCCAAGAGCAGGGGCTTGCAGGCTTTTCACTACGGTGGTGTCTCTTGTTGTGGAGCACAGGCTCTAGGGCATGCGGGCTTCAGCAGTTGCAGGGCAAGGGCTCAGTCGTTACAGCTCATGGGCTCAGTCGTTACGGCTCATGGGCTCACTCGTTGCGGCGCATGGACTCAGTCGTTACAGCTCAAGGGCTCAGTAGTTGCGGCACGTGGGCTCAGTTGCCCTGCAGCACGTGGAATTTTCACAACCCCAGGATCAAACCCATGTCCCCTGCATTGGCAGGCAGATTCCTAACCACTGCACCACCAGGGAAGTCCAATGTGAATATAATTAACACTCCTGAACTATGCCCTTAATGGTAAATTTTGTTATATGTGTTTTATTATGATCTTTTTTAAAAAGTTACTTCATAAAAAACAAAAAGTTATCTCAGACTGTTTCTAAGCCTAAATCTAATGTACAACGTTGTTTATTCTTCAGAAACAATCTGCCTGACTTTGAGGTCCAGGTTGTATTCAGTATTCCTTCAACCTTGGAACATGGCTCCGTAGTCTCGGAGAAACATGTTTGCTGTTGGGAGTCCCGGGCCACTCTCATCCCAGACCCCTTGCGTCTGAAGGTTGAGAGCCTTCTCTGTCCCTGGTGCTCTGATTTTTCATGTGCTCAACCCTCTGCAGGGCTTTCCTTCTTGCTTCTGGGCACTTGTGAATCTCGTTAATACAGAGACTCTCGTTAATACAGAGACTCTCATTCTCAGTCCTAGAAACTTTCTTGTTTTGATTTTTGTTGTTGTCTGTTTTTTCTTTTTCTCCCTTTGGGAGTGACTTTTAGTCATATACTATAGCTTCTGGGCCAGTTCTCATCTCCTTGAGCTTCTTTGCTACTTTCCAGATTTCATAGACTTCATCTTCTAACCATTCCACCACTTTTTAAATTTTTATGCTTTTATATATTTTTAATTTTCAGGAAGGACCTTATGGTGCCTTCTTGAGACAGAAAACACCCTACCCAAGTCCTCCACCTACCACTGGTTTGTGGAAAAGCTTTATCCTCCTAGGCCTTCCTCGAGTTCCAAAGGATAAATTTAATCAGAGAAGTGAGAAAATGGAGAAACAAAGGAGAATAGTCAAGCAAGACAAAATAGTAATAGTTTAACCATTAAGCAAACTCAAGGACATTTAGTTACTCCTCAAGGGCTAGGGATAATATGCTGAGCCATATTCTTTGAGCTGTTTTTCAAATACTGAAACATTCATTATTGGAAAAAGTTAATTGTATGATGTCCACAAGCACATAGATCCCCAAAAGGCTGGAACCAGAATGTTGATGTTGACTCCTGATTTTCTCATCACTGACCAATCAAGAGAAAGTCCACATGCTAATCATATACCCCACAACCCCCCTCCCCTGTCTGTAAAACTTTTTCCCTGAAAGTCATCAGGACGTTTGGGCTTTTTGAGCCCTAACCCCTTGGCCTCCTTGCTCGGTGCCCTGCAATAAACGTTGTGCTTTCCTTCCCCATAACCCAGCATCAGTAGATTGGCTTTATTGCACACAGCGCAAGTTTGCTTTGGTAACGCTTCTTTAAAATTCTGCTTTTAATTCATTCTGTTCTTATTTCATGGATATTACATATCACGAGGAAGAGAGGGAGGTGTCAAAAAATTGTCTTCTGCTTTGACTCACTCTTCCAGAGAAAAAACCTTAGAAGTAATTAAGAAATGACTGTTGGAGGATGGAGGAAATGAAAAGTTCCCACCAAACTGAGGCAGTCTCTGGAGACTGAAAATCGAGGCAAGCAGCTCCATAAATAGATCAGTTTATTAGAGAGTAACTTACTCACAGGGTGGGATCTGGTGGGCAATGATCCAGAAGCACAGAAGCTGCACTCTGCACCACTGAGGGGACACTGGGCAATTTAATAGTTAACCTAAGGGGTGGGGGTAGGTGCTTGGAAACAGGAAGTGCATTCCCAGATCAAGATTTATGAATGGGCAACTGGTCTGGTGGGCACTGGGAATACATCATGGACAGCCCTCATTAGTGTTTGGAGACTAATAGACCATAGAGGCTACCTGGTCATTAAACAGGATCTATCTATAATGAGGCTAAGGATTGTTAAACAGTATCTATTACTACAAACCTCTTGATGACAGAGAAGTTATTTACTGCACCGTCCAGTCCTGAGTAGGGTCAGTGGAAAGACAGCAGGAGCTGAATGGGCACAAGATGGTGTCAGTTATGCCAGAAGCCATAGACTCCAATCCTGACATCTTGATAATGTCTTGATGGCCATCCAGCTTTATCCATCATTGTTCTACAGCAGCCACACTAGGGTCAGATCTTGGAAGGTGTCTTTCGTTTCTCATTGGCAGCAAGAACAAAGGATTCCTACTAAACATAAAAGCATACTAAGGACATACGGTTCCCCATTTACTCAGGAGAGAAGTAAGCCAGTGAGTAAAAGCATCAGCAAAGGAAACTTTGATTAATGACTGTTTTCATATGAGAAAGTGAATCAGTTATGTTGGATTCAGATGAAATTATATAAATGGACAGCATTGCTGCCCAGTAAAGGCACAAGCTCCTCCCTGCCCAGCTGTCAAACGTCTAAAACTGTATGGTTTGCATCACCCCTTTTCTCTTTCGAACAGTTTCCTGGTTTAATAAACAGATGCTCTGGAGGGGGTTATTCAAAGCTGATGTGGGGAACTGTGCTTACGCCTGGATTACCAGAATGGCATTTACACCTGTGTATTGGGGAAGGAAAATAGATTTGGCCATTCCCAGCATGACACACTATGATGGACCTGCCACCTGGACTTCATAGTAGGAAATTATGGGGAACTTCCAGTAAGAACATGTGTATATACACATGGCCCGAGAGGGAAGGAAACCCCAAGGTGCATTACATCATTCTCCCACAGGGCAGATAAGCCACAAATAGGCTCCACATATCCAGATCCCTTGTGTGGGTGTCATAAAGTGGCCCCCTGTAGGAAGCTGCTTCTTTTCCTATCTATTCAGTATTTCACGCCTATGGGTCACCTGCAGACTTCATTAGGAAGCCACCTATAATATGTCTGTGATTTGTTTGGACATGGTTGGTCCTTTCTACACACATGTGAAACTATTTACTTCTCACTAGGACTTGAGCCCATGTGCCAGGACTCAAACCCAGCCAAAACCCACAGTCTTCCAACTGAGATCATAGACCTGCTTTCAGGACCTAATGAAGCTCAGGTTCCTGGTGTCTCATTGCAGAAAGAATTCAGTGAAAGAAAAAGTAATAGGTAAGAGGTGGATTTATTTAGAGAGAAACACACTCCACAGAGTGCGGGCCAGCTCAGAGGGCAAGAGAGGGCTTGGGAGAAACATATTGCACAGAGTGTGGGCCATTGCAAAAGGCAAGTTTGGCCTCAAAATGTGGTGTGGCTAGCTTTTTGTTGTTTGGTTGCTAAGTCGTGTCCGACTGTTTGCAACCCGCCCCATGGACTGCAGCATGCCAGACTTCCCTGTCCTTCACCATCTCCCAGAGCTTACTCAAAGTCATGTCCATTGAGTCGGTGATGCCATCCAACCATCTCATCCTTTGTCTCCCTCTTCCCCTCCGGCCCTCAATCTTTCCCAGCATCAGGGTCTTTTCCAATGAATCGTTTCTTCACATCAGGTAGCTAAAGTATCGGAGCTTCAGCTTCAGGATCAGTCCTTCCAATGAACATTCAGGGTTGATTGGTTTGATCTCCTTGCTGTCCAAGGGACTCAAAAGAGTCTTCCCCAGCACCAAAAATTCAAAAGATTTTTGGGCTGAGTAATTTCATAGGCTAATAAGTAGGAGGGTTATTCCAAGTATTTTGGGGAAGGGGTAGAAATTTCCAGGAATTGGGCCACCTCCCACTTTTTGATCTTGATGGTTGGTCTTGGAACTGTCATGGTACCTCTGGGTGTGTGTGGCCAGTCACTCAGTCATGTTCGATTCTTTGTGACCCCATGACTATAGGCTGCCAGGCTCTTCTGTCCTTGAAGTTTTTCAGGCAAGGATACTGGAGTGGGTTGCCATTTCCTTCTGCAGAGGATCTTGGACTGCAAGAAGATCAAACAAGTCAATCTAAAGGAATTCAATCCTGAATATTCATTGGAAGGACTGATGCTGAAGCTGAAGCTCCAATACTTTGGCCACCCGATGTGAAGAACTGACTCATTGGAAGAGACCCTGATGCTGGGAAAGATTGAAGGCAGGAGAAGGGGACAACAGAGGAAGAGATGGTTGGATGACATCACTGATTCAATGGACATGACTTTGAGCAATCTCTGGGAGGTGGTGATGGACAGGAAAGCCTGGCGTGCTGCAGTCCATGGGGTCGCAAAGAGTCAGACACGACTGAGCAACTGAACTACAATAGTGACTCCAAACAATATGCTAGTTGCCCTGGTGCAAAACTGGTCAAATGATTCCTAGATTCCCAGAGCTTAGCGTATGGGATGGTTTCGGGTACTTGGGAGCTGAACATGGACTGCTGAGGTCAGTAGCCCATCGGAAACAGGAGGAAAGGGGGCAGAGCACACCCTTTGAAAGAATGTCATAGCCTGAGGACACAATGTAAACTGATTAGAATTAAATGGGTCCAGGATGGCAGACAAGCCGCCTTGGACTAGACCTGATCCTCAGTATATATGCTCAGCTGTAATAGTGCAAAAGTAAGACCTACAAGACCTTTTAGAACTAACACCCAAAAAAGATGTCCTTTTCATTATAGGGGACTGGAATGCAAAAGTAGGAAGTCAAGAAACACCTGGAGTAACAGGCAAATTTGGCCTTGGAATACGGAATGAAGCAGGGCAAAGACTAATAGAGTTTTGCCAAGAAAATGCACTGGTCATAACAAACACCCTCTTCCAACAACACAAGAGAAGACTCTATACATGGACATCACCAGATGGTCAACACTGAAATCAGATTGATTATATTCTTTGCAGCCAAAGATGAAGAAGCTCTATACAGTCAGCAAAAACAAGACCAGGAGCTGACTGTGGCTCAGATCATGAACTCCTTATTGCCAAATTCAGACTGAAATTGAAGGAAGTAGGGAAAACCACTAGACCATTCAGGTATGACCTAAATCAAATCCCTTATGATTATACAGTGGAAGTGAGAAATAGATTTAAGGGCCTAGATCTGATAGATAGAGTGCCTGATGAACTATGGAATGAGGTTCGTGACATTGTACAGGAGACAGGGATCAAGACCATCCCCATGGAAAAGAAATGCAAAAAAGCAAAATGGCTGTCTGAGGAGGCCTTACAAATAGCTGTGAAAAGAAGAGAAGCGAAAAGCAAAGGAGAAAAGGAAAGATATAAGCATCTGAATGCCGGGTTCCAAAGAATAGCAAGAAGAGATAAGAAAGCCTTCTTCAGCGATCAATGCAAAGAAATAGAGGAAAACAACAGAATGGGAAAGACTAGAGATCTCTTCAAGAAAATCAGAGATACCAAAGGAACATTTCATGCAAAGATGGGCTCGATAAAGGACAGAAATGGTATGGACCTAACAGAAGCAGAAGATATTAAGAAGAGATGGCAAGAATACACAGAAGAACTGTACAAAAAAGATCTTCACAACCCAGATAATCACGATGGTGTGATCACTGACTTAGAGCCAGACATCCTGGAATGTGAAGTCAAGTGGGCCTTAAAGCATCACTACGAACAAAGCTAGTGGAGGTGATAGAATTCCAGTTGAGCTATTCCAAATCCTGAAAGATGATGCTGTGAAAGTGCTGCACTCAATATGCTAGCAAATTTGGAAAACTCAGCAGTGGCCACAGGACTGGAAAAGGTCAGTTTGCATTCTAATCCCAAAGAAAGGCAATGCCAAAGAATGCTTAAACTACCGCACAACTGCACTCATCTCACACGCTAGTAAAGTAATGCTCAAAATTCTCCAAGCCAGGCTTCAGCAATATGTGAACCGTGAACTTCCTGATGTTCAAGCTGGTTTTAGAAAAGGAAGAGGAACCAGAGATCAAATTGCCAACATCTGCTGGATCATGGAAAAAGCAAGAGAGTTCCAGAAAAACATCTATTTCTGCTTTACTGACTATGCCAAAGCCTTTGACTGTGTGAATCACAATAAACTGTGGAGAATTCTGAAAGAGATGGGAATACCAGACTACCTGATCTGCCTCTTGAGAAATTTGTACGCAGGTCAGGAAGCAACAGTTAGAACTGGACATGGAACAA
>NW_011495069.1:10018975-10021935 GCF_000754665.1 Bison bison bison | reverse complement strand
TTGCCAACAAAGGTCCATCTAGTCAAGGCTATGGTTTTTCCTGTGGTCATGTATGGATGTGAGAGTTGGACTGTGAAGAAGGCTGAGCGCCGAAGAATTGATGCTTTTGAACTGTGGTGTTGGAGAAGACTCTTGAGAGTCCCTTGGACTGCAAGGAGAGCCAACCAGTCCATTCTGAAGGAGATCAGCCCTGGGATTTCTTTGGAGGGAATGATGTTAAAGCTGAAACTCCAGTACTTTGGCCACCTCATGTGAAGAGTTGACTCATTGGAAAAGACTCTGATGCTGGGAGGGATTTGGGGCAAGAGGAGAAGGGGACGACAGAGGATGAGATGGCTGGATGGCATCACTGACTCAATGGACGTGAGTCTGGGTGAACTCCGGGAGTTGGTGATGGACAGGGAGGCCTGGCATGCTTCGATTCATGGGGTCTCAAAGAATCAGACACGACTGAGTGACTGATCTGATCTGATCTGATCTGATGATCAAACATAGAACTTTCATCAATAGGAATCAGATCACCAAGGGGATTTGGGGTCACCAACCCAAGTCATTATCCCCATTAGGTTCGGATGAACAGATGCACTGTCCACAACTTCCTCTGGGCTCTGGAGAGCAACAGGTTGCAGACCCAGCAGGCAAAACTACTGTGGACTTCCATGTTTGGGGGGCCAGGGAAGGGAGACATTTCCCGTAGCTGGAGTCAGGAAGATCATGAGGCAAACACCCGGTGGTGAAACAGATTCCATAAGGGAAGAAGATAAGGCAGATCCTCACTCACTGTAGCCATTTGATCTCTGCCGGCTAAGACCACCCCTGGTTTCGGCATTTTTCGCCATGGTGCCATGATGCCACATGTTTTGTCCTTTAATGTCTTCAGTAGGTAAACTGAAATTACACAGGGGCCTCAGTGGGAACCCGCATGGCTAACCCCACTTCAACTCCTGGGCTATTTTTCAGAAGAGATGATCTGGGTCTGTGTGGGGCCCATTCCCGTATAAAATCTCAGAATGAAGGCAATACCAAGACAAGTCCCATCACCCAAGGGCTTAGGATAAAAGTCACCCAGGAGGTGAGACCAATTTAAATACCAGTGAACTAAGTAACACCAGGCGGGAAGTCCAGGAGCAGCTGCAAAGCAAACAAACAAAAACAAGACCTTCCTCCCAGTGGACAGGCAAAGACATCCCTTTTGTACCTGCTTTCTCAGCGCCCTGGTTGTCCAAGCCGTTCACATGCAGATTGTCAGATCCAAGGGGATCAACCTTGCAATGTGCTGTTGAAGATACGCCTGTTAAGGTGGCTTTTAGCATCTAGTTAGGGGCAACCCACTTCAGTATTCTTGCCTGGGAAATCCCATGGACAGAGGAGCCTGGCGGGCTACAGCCCAGGGGGATCACAAAGAGTCAGGCAGGACTGAGCACGAGCAAGATAGGGACTTCCCTGCTGTCCCAGTGGCTCAGACTGCACTCTCGATGCAGGGGGCTGGGTTCCATCCCTGGTCAGGGAACTAGATCCCACATGCGGCAGCTAGATCCCATATATCACAGCTAAGACTCAGTGCAGCCAAATAAATAAATACTTAAAAAAAAATCCAATTAACCAGTCTAGTTGTAGTGGGATTGTAAAGAAAATGTAAAGTCCAAAAACTTCGTCAGGCTTCTGCCCACTCTTGTATTTCATGTCCACTGAAATGAGTTCCTTGATCACCATCAATATGGGCCAGCGTTCCTTATCTTAACTTCCAATTGTGACAGTCCTTTGATTGTAATGGCCCGATTGGCTCTTACTGGCAAAGGTCTCCACTGATCCAGTGGCAGTATGGGTACAGGTTTAAAGCATGTGGATACCCTTCCAACACCCACTAAAACCCTATGTAATCCACTCGCCATCTGGGAACCAGATGGTCAGAGCACCTGATGTTACCTGCTGGGATGTCTCAAGGGTCAGCACCTCAAATGATCTACAGCTTGGGAATCCATATATTTGAGGATAAACAGAGCCTTTTTCCTTTGAGTGGAGCCATTCTGCCACATCAGAGGGGGTCTATAATTCCTCCAGTAACAGGGCTCTTGATCTGGTTAATGCACCAGCTACATGGCTGCCAGGTAGAGTGAAGGGTGAATGGGCTGAAATGAGCCACACGGGCACATTGACACCTGGTTGCCTGCAGGCAGTCCAAATACCAGCCCATAATTCAACCCCTGCAGAGGTTTATTGAATGTTTTCCAGTTATCTCGATGCCACTGAGACATCCACATTGTCAAGCCTTTCCACACGGCCTAATTGCCCGTGGCAAGGTTGAGGGGCACTGGACTGGTGAGTAGTCACCACCTTGAGTTCTGCCCACCGACTGCTTTGTCTACTCCCTTCCCGAACCAGATGACGTCAGAATCCAAACGAGTTGTCCAGTACGGAGGTGGGTTGCCCCTACAGCTGCCTTCCATGTGCCATGCACGAGAGGGGGCGTTCCACACCTTCTCATACCTGTGCTTTACAGAGGGCGCCGCAGAGGAGCGGCAGAGCGGCTCTGGTGGCCACTGGGCCTAATGAAACCGAAACACCTGAGAGAGAGGATCGGTGTAAAAGGTGCTTCTCTGTTGAAGGTATGAATGCACTTGTGTAAAGTACTCAGCTGTGCACGGGCACACTTAGGTTTTGAAAGCAGGTCCTTAATCCATCAGCCCACAGGCAGAGGAGTCAGTAAGCTGAAGGGTAAGCTGGCGGTCAGATCCTCGGTTTGTTGTAAAGCTAGGGAAACTGTTATGAATTGAAAATACCTCCTGCCATATCGGGGCTTCCCTGGTGGCTCAGTTGGTAAGGAATCCACCCGCAATGCAGGACACCTGGGTTCGATCCCTGAGTTGGGAAGATCCCCTGGAGAAGGGAACGGCTACCCACTCCAGTATTCTGGCCTGGAGAATTCCACGGACAGAGGAGTCTGGCAGGCTACAATCCAT
>NW_011495069.1:10018341-10018723 GCF_000754665.1 Bison bison bison | reverse complement strand
AAGAAATGACACAGCCATCAGCAATTTCTGCCAACCAGCAGATGCTGCCACTCCCTACAGTGACTGCTGGGGAGCTGGGGGAATGCAAGAAGCAGCCATCTGCCATTCCTTTAGATGAACAAGGAAACAGGATTGGCCCCAGATAGCTGAGGTGCATATGAAGGAATGAGGAATGAATTCAGTGAGCCCAGAGACTTGCATCTTCCCATACATAGAATACCAAATTCTTTAACTTGATACCTGATCTTTGTTGTTCAGACTGCCTGCTCCCTTTGTTGCAAATTTGTATATAGCCTGCCTCCCCACCCCCCAGCCCCCACCTCCTTGGAGCAGAGCTACTGAGATGCTGTCTCAGAGCTACTGAGCTACTGAGAGCTACCAA
>NW_011495069.1:10014627-10018241 GCF_000754665.1 Bison bison bison | reverse complement strand
CATTCCCACCAGATAAAATGACTCTCCACTTTCAGGTTGGGACCGTATCTTTTAGTTAACACTGCTATGGATTGTTTTTCTATAGGACTAGACCAGTTCTCTGGGCATCACCGAGGCATCTCTGACGCAATGGACATGAGTTTGAGCAAGCTCTGGGAGTTGGCGATAGCACTTCTGGTGTGCTGCAGTTCATGGGGTCACAAAGAGTCAGATACGACTGAGCGAGTGAACTGAGCTGAACTGAGACCAGTTCTCTGCCCCTTTCTGTAACTGAGACCAGAATCCCAGAAGGGCTCTTTTCCCATTTTGTTGCTGTCAAACAGTTCCCATTCAAAGCCTTCCAGATGTACACTTATGTCCAATTCACTCCTTGTGTTCAGCATTAACATGCTCTGTCCTTGGACGTGTTTGACAACCCATTTGGTCTTTTAAAAAGGCTCTTGTTGTGGGATATTCCAGTCCCAGATTGTCACTTTTTTACTAAAGCATATAGGGTCTTAATATCTGGGCAAGTGGGGATGGAGAAAAAAAGGCCCCCTCAGCCCTATAAAGGCTGGTAACTCTTACATTACAGGATGTGGATACGCCTGTGTTTTTATCAAAGACAGTCTCAGGCATCCCTTTGGTCTCACCAGACCAGAGAACACCCAAGAACTTGACCCACTGTCCCGGTCTTTGCGTTTACTTGTCAGCGTTTACTTCTCATCTTCAAGATTTTAAATGTTCCTGAAAAGATGCAGTGGCTTGGGAAAGACAGCACGTCATCACAGGTTATCATGATATCACCAGTGTAATAACAGAGAACAAAAGAGGGAGAAAGTCCTGGGCCACCATCCCATATAGCAGGACTGTGCTGATAACCAGGAGTCAGGACAGTAAAAGCCCATTGTCTCCCTTCCCATGGGAAGGCACATTGGTTCCAGGACTCCCCGTCTAAGGGTAAGCTGAGAAAGGCATTAGAAGAATCCAAGACACAACATTATGTCTTGAGAGACAAGATCGTATCCAAGACTCTGGCTGTGTTTGGAACTCTCACACAGAGGTGGGGTGTTAGCTGTTAAAGTCTCTGTAGTCTCCGTCATGGACCAGGTGCTGTTTGGTTTTTCATCCAGCCACGTGGGGCTACTGAACGGGCTTTGTGCCAGTCTTATAAAGCCTGTGTGCAGGCGTGTTAGGGGAAGCACACTGACTGAAACTGCCCACCCTGGCCAGGCACCATAGCAACCATTTGCATGAGCTGTTTTATGACAGGAGGCCCTGGTAAGGAACACGGACCTAATAAGCCACCGCCAACCGCAAGTGTTCGGGAAAGGTCAAGAGGAGACACCACCACCTCCCAGAATCCTTCTCTCTGGCATCCATCTTGGCTGAACAAGGCGTGCACCACCAGGAAGGACTCTGAGTCAGGATGACTGGCTAAAGACAACCCGGAAACTAATCCCATCACATAAAACCCGAGACTGCGAGCCATGAGCCATGAGGCAGAGCTCTTCTCCTGGGTTCCCTTACTCTGCTGCTCTCCACTTGGGTGCCCTTTCCCAATAAAATCTCTTACCTTGTCAGCACGTGTCTCCTCAGACAAGTCATTTCCGAGTGTTAGACAAGAGCCCAGTTTCGGGCCCTGGTAGGGGTCCCCCTTCCTGCAGCAGGCGTGCTAAGTCACTTCAGTCATGTCCGACTCTTTTGTGGCTCCATGGACTGTAGCCCTCCAGGCTCCTCTGTCCATGGGATTTCCCAGGCAAGAATGCTGGAACAGGTTGCCATTTCCTACTCCAGGGGATCTTCCCAACCCAAGTATCAGACTCGCATCTCTTACATCGCCTGCATTGGCAGACGAATTCTCTACCACTAGCACCACCTGGGAAGCCCCTTATAACCCCCAGCTTCTCTAATTCCTTGATGGTGGCCTGTTCTCCCTGTCCCCCAGGGAGGCGATATTGTTTTATTCACCACTCTCCAAAGGACAGGCAGTATTATAGGGTCCCCTTTAGCTTGATCGCTGGCATCTGTAAACGGAACTCACCCATGGTGGTTGCAAGGCCCAGGCTCTGTAGGTCACCCACATGCACCTTATTGGGTATGGACGAAGTAGAAACCAGAAAGGGACAGGGAGGCAGCCTTCTGCTCTGTAAATACGAGTGCGTTTGTTTCACTGTTTGGCCTTCATGTCCATCAGTGGTTCGAATTTCCCTTTGGAACTTGGATGGATTCCCATGAATCAGGGTACATTCAACACCAGTATCAGCTAAAGCCAGAATAGTCTGTTTATTGATGGAGGATAAAGAAATAGTTCAACAGGGGGCCTCCACTTGCCTCCTATAGCCGGCACCAAGGACCAAGCTTGACCCCACACCGATGTCTAGAAGTTGGGGTACCCACCCCTGTTCTTCATGTTCCCACAGCAATGGGACACAGGGGTGTGCTTCTTCCCCTTTTACTCATGCTATTAGGGGGGTAAGCTAGTTTTGTTTGGGTAATGCTTCTCATAGGGCGAAAAGGACTGAATTAGGGTGTTTATCCATATTATCCTTAGAGGGTCCCAGCTAATACAGTTATTGAACCAAACTTGGGTCCACTTGCCCAAGGGCAGTAAAGCCAGTCTTCTGACACCAGGATGTGGTAAAGGCAAGTGCAGTGTTTACTGCAGGGTGCCAAGCAAGAAATCCAGGGCAGCTGATGCTCAAGAGACCCAAACTCCCCAACGGCTATTAAGGAAAGGTTTTTAAAGACCGGGTGAGGGAGAGGGTTTTGAGGTGTGTGATCAGCGCATGGACATTCTTCTGACTGGTTGGTGGTAAGGTAATCAAGAGTTAACATCAGCTTTCTGGTTCCAACTGATCTGGGGTCTACGTGCTTATGGGCAACATACAGAACTTCTTCCACCCTGTGGGCTTTCAGTATCTGCAAAACAGCTCAAAAGACGGGGCTCAGGATATTATCTCTAGCCCTAAAGGAGGAGCTAAAGGCCGTTGACTTTGTTTTATGGATAAACGATTATTATTTTGTCTTGCTTGACTCTTTTCCTTTGTTCCTGCATTTTCTCAACTTTCCTGAGTAAATATATCCTTTGGAACTTGGGAAAGCGTAGGAGGCTCAAGTTTTTCTACAAACAAGAGGCGGGGGAAGTGCATGCTGGGGTTCTGTCCTGGGAAGGCCCCATAGCATCCTGCTCACTTACCATACTAGATATTGTCATAATTGTTTGCGAGAAATTCTAGTTGGGCCTCTTTCTTAGTTGCCTCACGTTTTGGTTTTTTCTCTTTGGCTTTATCTACCCACCTACTTCCCTTATGTCAGACCTTTTCAGATTCACTCAGATCAGCTGTCACAGCTGCCATCATCTGAATGTGTTGATTAACCATGGGGCCAAACCTGAAGCCACGGTCCAGTACCAAGTTCCTGGAGCGGACTGCAGGATACGATCTTTCGTGCTTGCTGTAGATAACTTGGAAATTAGGAGCATAGATGGCACATTTCACTTTCGACCCCCTCACTATTTCCTGTGTGTCTTCCATAGAGACCCATCGTAAAGGTGAAGGTTACACATCCCCCTCATTTGGCCAAGCCAGGTGTATACCTGCAGGTACCCCTTCAATCCAGTTGGCGAGGCAACC
>NW_011495069.1:10011391-10014434 GCF_000754665.1 Bison bison bison | reverse complement strand
TTTCATCCTCAGTCGCCCCTTTCTCCTCCTGCCCTCAATCTTTCCCAGAATCAGGGTCTTTTCCAATGAGTCAGTTCTTCGCATCAGGTGGCCAAAGTATTGGAGCTTCAGCTTCAGGATCAGCCCTTCCAATGAATATTCAGGGCTGATTTCCTTTAGGATTGACTGGTTTGATCTCCTTGCTGTCCGAAGGACCCTCAAGAGTCTTCTCCAGCACCACAGTTCGAAAGCATCAGTTCTTCAGTGCTCAGTCTTCTTGATGGCCCAGCTCTCACATCCATACATGACTACTGGAAAAACCATAGCTTTGACTAGATGGACCTTTGTAGGCAAAATGATGTCTCTGCTTTTAAATTCGCTCTCTAGGTTTGCCATAGCTTTCCTTCCAAGAAACAAGCATCTTTTAATTTCATGGCTGCAGTCACCATCTGCAATGATTTTGGAGTTCAGTAAAATAAAATCTGCCACTGTTTCCATTTTTCTCCCTTCTATTCGCCATGAAGTGGTCTTTATTTTTCAGCCACACGTCACAGCTTGTGGGGTCTCATTTCCCCAACGAGGGATTGAACTCAGTGAAAATGCTGAATCCTAAGCAGTAGACCATCAGGGAACTCCCGCTTGGGTTTTAGTTTGAATCAGAGGTCATTTTCGGGTCTCCTTCCTATATAATTATGTCCTCATCTTCTGATGAGTGTTTATCCCAAGAATCCCACCTCTTGGGGTTCCAGTTCTCTCTTTCACTTCTGTGTGCTTCTCCTGTTGTATTTTCTTTGGCAAAACGTCTGAGGTAGGGAAGCAGCGAGGTGTCTGGATGTCCCTCTCTAAAGCCTGCACCTCTTTTGTCGTCTCTCGTACCCTGCTGAGCTGCAGTGCCTCTTCTGTGCTAATCCTCAGGGCCCACAGTAAAGGCCATGCAAAGCTGATAGCTAGCTCACTTTCTTTTTTCCACTTTTGCTTTCCCACCGCTTGGGTTAATACTCCTAGTAAGCCCTCTGGCATTTTCCTGGCACCCTGTGCTCACTCACTGGCCTGGAAGCATTCCACAAACCTCACCAGGTCACCCTGTGTGGGAGTAGCTTGCCAGCCTGGGATTCCCCCACCAACAACAGGCTCCCTCACCCCAGCCCCCTACACTACCCCTTTGCCCATTTCTGTGTCGTTCTCAGTCTCCTAGCTGGTTTGCCAATTGTTGGCTACAGGAGGTAACAAAAACCAAACTGAGAAGTATCTTTTTTTTTTTGGCCCTGCCTCAAGGCTTGCAGAATCTTAGCTCCCCGACTAGGAGTCAAACCCAGGGCTATGGCATTGAAAGTGTCGAGTCCTAACCACTGGACCTCCAGGGAAGTCCCTAAGAATCAGGCATCCTGAGATCAAAAAAACAAGGCAGGCTGCTTCATATAATTGGTGGATCGGTTTATTCTAGGGTCTCTTCCTCACAGGGTGGGGACAGACAATGAAATAGAAACATTTGCAGCTGCAGTATTCACTACTGAGGACCCACTGGAGACAGCGTTATGGTTAACCTAGGGGGTGGGGTACACGCTTGGAAACAGGAACTTTTTCTAAAAGTTACCCATGTATAAACCCAAGTCAAGGTTTATAAGTGGGTAGCTAGTCTCATGGGTACCAGGAATAGTCAGCAAAGGTCTTCATCACTGTTTGGAGACTAACAGAGCATAGAACCACATGAACCTAACAATTATTAAACAGCATCTATTACTACAAATCCCTTGATGACAGAGAAGTGATGTGCCACACAGTACATTCCTGGCTAGGGTCAGTGGAAGGAAGGACAGGAGAAGCTGAATGGGCCCAAGATAGTGTCAGTTATGCTAACAGTCATACTGTTATAACATGACAATTATCACGTTACCGAAAGAGTGCGGGATCTAGCTGCTCACTGCTCAAAAGCCAATAAACAAGCCAAGTTGGCGGAAAGGAAAGTTTGCTGTATTTCAGATGCTGGCAACTGGGGCCCGGGGTGAGGGGCGGAAGTCTATTCAAAGGCCGACTCCTCACCACTGGCAGCCAGTGGCAGGAGGTTTATAGACAGAAGTATAAGTGAAGTCATTCAGTCGTGTCGGACTCTTTGCAACCCCATGGACTGTGGCCTACCAGGCTCCTCCATCCATGGGATTTTCCAGGAAAGAGTACTTTATAGATAGAAGGAAGGGGCTACCTGCAGAAACAGCACAGTCAGCTCTGACAGTCACCTTCATATCGGTCATCAGTGGTCTGACCAGTGTCATCTTGATTGTTTTAGGGACAGTTAATCTTCAGGTCCAGGGTTGGTTTGTTTCCCTTTCTTTGAGGCCATTCTCGGAATTGTGGCCGCTCATGTGGTCAAGTGGTGCATTCTGGTCATCATGTAGTTAACTTCTCCACCTGGGGTTTCAGCATCTATAAGACAGCTCACAGGATATGACTCAGAATATTACATATAGCCACTGAGCAGGAACTGAATATTATGTATAGCCACTGAGCAGGAACTAAAGATTCTTGACTATGCTTAATGACTACATTATTACTGTTTGGTCTCCTTTGTTTTTCACATGTTCTCATTTCTCTGATTGAATTTTTTCTTTTTTTTTCCCAAATCACCACCAATGCATTTATTTATGGGAGAAAGGGTCAGATCTTATTAGGTACTTTAAACTGGATACGACTAGAGACATTGGTCTGCCTAACATCTGAGAGTTCACGATTGCACAGATAACCATATCCTGCACGTGAGGCATCACCGTGGGGCATCACCCAACCTTGACCTTGACCAGGATTGGCTGGGGGTGAGGGGGGATACATTCTGAGCAGTCATACGATTTCCCATTTAGAATGTGCTGTCTTCTCAGACAAGTAGTGTTGAGAAAAACAAAGATAGGCTCCTAGCCAAGGCCTGGACGTGATGGCCCTGGTGAAAGGGGCTCACATCCTATATACAAAGCAAGAGGGCGAAGCTCCCAGCTGAGCTGCGCGATGAGAGCAGGGGTGACTTGAAAGGTGTGAGTTGGGGGTGGGACCTGAACTCATGAGCCTCTGCCCATGC
>NW_011495069.1:10009602-10011291 GCF_000754665.1 Bison bison bison | reverse complement strand
GGCCTCCACAAGCCTGTCTCTGGCCCCTGCACGAGGCAGACTCGGGAAATCTGCAGAGTAAGAGTAATGGGGGAAATCTGCCCCCATTCCCCAGCTCCACCCCACCTTCCCTGGGTCTAAGAGTGCCCAGTCCACTGGACACAGCCTCACCCCCACCCAGTCCCTGCTTCTGGACAGACGCATGGGAAATATGGAAACACGCCCAGCCATGCTAGAGCACCTGTAGGTGATTCTGGGGTGGTCGTCTGACAGGTGCCCCAAGATGATCAGACCTCACCTGCGGTGGCCAAGCTGAGACAGCGTGGTTTTGCTTTTTTAGGTGATTCAGCTTACCCCAGGGCAAACCACGCTCCTGATGACACCCGGTGGAAAAGCAGGCTGGAGCCTTGGAAGAGCTGGCCCTGCACACTCAGGTACTTCCAGAGGTGGATCCAAGATTTGAATACTGGGGACTAAGGAGGGAGCCCAGCCTGCAGCCGGCAGTCCTTCCTGGCCAAGAAATCACCAACCAGCAGGAAGGAGGAGGTCAGCAGGCTCACTGCAATCCCCATCAGAAATTTGGTGTCAGCCCAGATGGCCAGCGCCTGGCTGAACTGGGAACCTAGATTCTGGTCGTTCCCCAGCCACCCCCCCAGGGCGTCACTCACGCTGTCATCCACTAGGTAGGCACTGATGAAGTGGGCCAGCAGGTTACAGCCCCACAAGAAAATCTCCCAGGAGGTGGGGGTTTAAGCATATAAAGAATCCCAGCAGGCCCTCTTCTTTAAAAATCTTCCCAGTGGAGGTCAGCACACCACTGGACTTGGCCTCCCATCCCACAAACTGGACTATGCAGCGTGCTGAGACGACTTGCAGGCGGAGGGCCAGCATGTGCGACCACCCATGGCATCATCATCGCGTAGGAGGTCTCCTTCAGCACCTTCTTCAGAGACGTCTTCATGTCATCCTTGTTGGAAACCTGCTGGATCTCATCTGGTACCTTCTTCCTGCTGCCCTGGGTCACTGTGGAGAGGGCATTGGACGTCAGCCTGGGGGCTCAGGCTAGGAGCAGCCCTGTCTTTCTGTCCACTCGCACGATGTGCTTGGCATGCGAGGTAGAGGACCTTCCTCCCCAGCACATTGGTCCCAGTGGTGGGGGGCCTCGTCTCATGACCCACCTGGATGAGCAGCAGTCACGCCCAGTGGTGACTGAGCACCATCACTTCTGCACCCAGCGCCACGAAAAGAGCCCCAGTGGGCAGGGTGTTGTCCCCGGAGCCCAAGTCCCCAGACACGCCGTCCGTCCTGTGGGCGGAGGGCTGCGCTGCAGGCTGAGGGGGGCACAGAGGTGCAGGCTGTGGATCCCTGAGCCCAGGCCTCGGCTCCCGCCGCCCCACAGCGAGCTCCGGCTCCAGCTCTGGCTCTTGCCGTCCCCGTAGCACCGCTGGGAGCCTAAACTTATTCTTTGAACAAGTTGTCCACAGACAAAAGGCAGGCAGAGGACCTGGTGGGGAAAGACCATAGCACCCTATTCCCTTTCAGTGATTCAGTCCAGTTCAGTTCAGTTCAGTTGCTCAGTCGTGTCTGACTCTTTGCGACCCCATGAATTGCAGCACACCAGTCCTCCCTGTCCATCACCAACTCCCAGAGTTTACTCAAACTCATGTCCATCAAGTCGGTGATGCCATCCAGCCATCTCATCCTCTGTTG
>NW_011495069.1:9960478-10009502 GCF_000754665.1 Bison bison bison | reverse complement strand
GCTGTTGTCCCCTTCTCCTCCTGCCCCTAATCCCTCCCAGCATCAGGGTCTTTTCCAATGAGTCAACTCTTCGCATGAGGTGGCCAAAGTATTGGAGTTTCAGCTTCACTATCAGTCCTTCCAATGAATACCCAGGACTGATCTCCTTCAGAATGGACTGGTTGGATCTCCTTGCAGTCCAAGGGACTCTCAAGAGTCTTCTTCAACACCACAGTTCAAAAGCATCAATTCTTCGGCACTCAGCTTTCTTCACAGTCCAACTCTCATATCCATACGTGACCTCTGGGAAAACAATAGCCTTGACTAGACGGACCTTTGTTGGCAAAGTAATGTCTCTGCTTTTTAATATGCTATCTAGGTTGGTCATAACTTTCCTTCCAAGGAGTAAGCATCTTTTAATTTCATGGCTGCAATCACCATCTGCAGTGATTTTGGAGCCCAAGAAATAAAGTCAGCCACTGTTTCCACTGTTTCCCCATCTATTTCCCATGAAGTGGTGGAACCAGATGCCATGATCTTAGGCTTTCAGTGATCATCCCGGCTCAAATGATCCGTTAAAGTAGCCAGTTGCCATCCCAGTCTTAAGTCTGAAATTTAAAAGTTACTTGAATACAATGAACAATCTGAAGCCTGGCTGTCTCTCAAGACTGTGAGAAGAACCCTTCCCAGGATTGATGTGCATTAACAGAGCTAACTCATTTCTCATGCATAGCCCCACGGTCTCTACAGTTCAGTTCAGTCGCTCAGTTGTGTCCTAATCTTTGCGACCCCATGGACCACAGCACGCCAGGCTTCCCTGTCCATCACCAACTTCGGGAGCTTGCTCAAACTTATGTCCATCGAGTCGGTGATGCCATCCAACCATCTCATCCTCTGTCCTCCCCTTCTCCTCCTGCCTTCAATCTTTCTAAGACATTGGACAGGAAAACAAGTTGGACATGCTCATGAAATTTCTTGCTTTCACCTCTATCATGTCTGATCCTTAAATTCATTTTTATGATGGAGTATAGTAAGTATTTCTGTTTCTACAGCTTCAGGGGAGAAAAGACAGGTCCTCCCCATCTTTCTGAGGCTTATTTTTACAGAAGTTGAGATTTTCATTCTTAGGGCCAGGCACTGGAATTTTGTTAGTTAATGCAGTGAGAAAGAGAAGGGTTGAGGAGGCCAAGTTCTAGAGGGAGAGAAGAAAAAAAAATTGTCTAATAACCATTATTTAACCGTACTGGAATCTAGAGTATTTGGTTGTTTTCTACAGTATTTTAGTTTGAGGTCAGAAATATCTTCTTAGAAAATGGAGTTCTTATTTCTTGCTCTCCTCAGTGTGCGTGCATGTGTGTGTGCGCGTGCGTGTGCGTGCGTGCGTGTGTGTGTGGGTGTGTGTGAGACGGGGCAGGGTGATTTTCAAGAAGAAAAGAGGAAGAAGATGCCTTCAATCCACTATCTTGAAAAGACAACCTTGGAGTACTTCCTCCCACCACAGGACTTTGCATATGCCATTCCCTCTGCCTGGAATACACTCCACCCTCATGCCTGGGTAACTGTGTCAGGAAAACCCCTATCTTCCCAGGGAATTTCCTCCATGCCAAGTAATTCTCTGTGATACCAACTAGAATTATGCCCTAGAATTCAACTGCATTCTGACACAATCACCCCAGAGATATAATCAGATTCTACAGGTTAAGGGCTCAGTCCCATAAGACTGCCCCTCTCCACACACTTCAGAGGCTAGTCTGACCAGCCGTCTATACATCAACAGTTCCAATGACCCCCTCCTAGGGTTCGATCAATTTGTTAGAGTGGCTCACAGAACTCAGGGAAGCACTTACTTACCTTTAGCAGTTTATTAAAGGTTATGACAAAGGATACAGATGAACAACCGGATGAAGAGACACATAGTGTGAGGTCTGGAAAGGTCTCGAGCATGGGAACCTCTGCCCTGTGGCACTGGGGTGTGCCTCCCTCCCACAACATGGATGTGTTGGCTCGTCTAGAGCTCCCCAAAACCCATACTCTGGGGATCTTTATGTGGACATAATTAATTACTAACCTCCATCTCAAGCCCTCTCCCCTGGAGAAGTTGGCATGGGGTGTGTGTGTGTGTGTGTGTGTGAAAATTCCAAGCTTATAGTCATGGTTGGTCTTCCTGGTGACCAGCCCCCAGCCAGGATCCCAGCCCCACCCCCCCACAAGTGACTACAATAAAATGAAAGATGCTTCTAGTGCTCAGTCAGGAAATTACAAGCTTATAGGAACTCTGTGCCAGGAGCCAGGGGTGGATATCAATATCGATATATAATTATTATCTCACAATGACCTTTTTTATTCTGAGTTTCAACTTAAGCATCACATCCTCAAAAGACCTTCCTGATCCCACAGATGGAGCGTCCTCACTAGCTACACCCCTGCGCAGTTCCACGAACCCCTTCTCCACAGCCCCCTTTACAGTCATACTCTAATATTTGCTTGTGATTTCTCAGCATCTCTTCCTTAGTTGGCTATATGCTCCCTGAGAGCTGGCTGTGTCTCTCTTTCTCCTATTTTCACAGAACCTGGTGTTTGTTGAACAGATGATGGGAAAATGCTAGAAGGTGGGATCTACCCTCACTCCCTGACCTCCTTGGGGTAGAGAGAAGGGTCCCAGGGAGTTGGCAGCCCTGAGTCCCTGGCTTGTCACAACCTTTCTTGTGACCTTTGCTTTGTTTATTTTGGGCCCTGCTGGGTCTTTGTTGCTGCTCTGGGCTTTCTCTAGTGCCAGTGAGCCGGCTGTGGTATGCGGGCCTCATTGTGGTGTGTGGGCTTCTCATTGCGGTGGCTTCTCTTGGCGAGCACAGGCTCTGGGGTACATGGGCTTCAGCAGGCGTGGACAGATGGGCTTAGTTGCTCTGCAGCATGTGGAATCTTCACGGATCAGGGATCAAACCCGTGTCTCCTGCATTAGCAGATGGATCCTTAGCCACTGGACCACCAGGAAAGTCCTTCCTTGTGATCTTGAGCTAAACAATTGTCTGTGTCTAAAGCATGTGCCCTCAAAGCCTACATTCAGCGTGGTAGGTTCAGGAGAACTGCAGTACCAACCTTGGCTCCAGGCAACACTCTGACAGCAATTCCTGCCACCTCTCAGCCTCAGTTTTCCCAGATGCAATGACAAGGTGTTGAAGGAGGCCACAGGTCCCCCTGCTTCCTCCTATTAGGACTTTCTGGTTTGCTTCAGCCCCGGGGCCCTCTCCCACAGCCCCTAGTCAGCACATCTGCCCTGATGTCCTCTGTCCCCTCTGCTGGGTCTGGCTCAGCCATCCTCGGCCAGGACGTGGCACACACTTGAATTTTCACACGCAAGAAGGTGATGGGAAGGCCTGGGAAGAACTTGGCTTCCCATGCACCAGGCGCTGTGCAAAAGGCTCTTGGTGCATGGCTTCGCTCAGCTCACCATACCCGAGATGGGGTTATCTGGTGCTTTCTGTTTTGCAGGGGAAAGGTGAAGAGTGTGCCCAAGGTCTGCTGCTAGGAAGGGACGGAACCAGGGTCCCAGAATCCAGCAGCCCTTCCGCTGCTTGCTGTTTCAGGCAGGACACCCCGAGCAAGTTCCCTTTCCTAGGGGCCATCTGGAGCTCTCCCACAGAAGCTCTCGATCTATCTCATTACCCTTACTTCCCCTAAGGGACTGGGAACTTCGATGAAACGCAACTTCAGTTGCTGGTGTCTCCTCCCAACACTCTGCCAGGTCACAAGGTTCACGGCCGAGACTCTCCGGGCGGCACTGAAGGGGTGGCAGTTTCTGGATTCAGCTGCCGCTTGTTGCTGGGATGGAGGGTAACACCGCCTGCTGACCCGATCTAGTGGGGCAGGACCCAAGGATCTCGGGAGGGGAGAAGGTGGAAGCGCTTCATGATACATTTCAGTTCAATGCCATCCCTATTGGCTGGCCCACTGTGGGTTTACTGGGAAACTGTGGTCAACACCACAGACCCAGACTCTGCCTTCCAGAAACCCTGGTAGAAAAAACCCAGTGAGGTTTATTCAAGCTGACCTTCCTCCAGCAACCTGGGGACCAAGGAAGGTCATTCAGAGGAAGTGATGTGAGCCAAGGGTGAGTGGGAAATGAAGTGGGAGGGCACGAAGGAGGATGCACACTGAGAACTGACAATAAAAAAAAAAAAAGTGTCAAGTGGCAGCCTGGGAGGCCCAGGAGAGTTTGGCTTCTGATCCAAAAGCTTTGGGGACAAGTCCCTGCTTGAGGGACAACGGAATGAGGAGTGATGTGCTGTGAACTGTATTTTAAGAAGATCACAGAAGAGGTGTGGGACATGGCTTGTTAGGCAGGGAGGGACACTCAGGGGGCTGCAGATGCTGGTGCTCCAAGGAGGCAGGAGGGAAGCCCTGCCCTGCTGGTTGGCAGGCGGCAGGGGGAGGCAGAAGGAAGCGGGACGGAGCCCAGGGAGCCTGGGTTAAGCCTTCCCATCTGAACAGGATTGCCTCCAGCTCTAGTCAGAGTCTCAGGGGCAGGGGGCTGGGGCCGTTGGGGGTGGGAAGGGAGTGTGCCAGCCTGTGCCAGACTTGCTTCCCAGCCCTGCTGTCTGGGAGCTGCTGATGATGCCATTGTGCCCAGACTGCCTCTGGTTGACCCCTGATGTGGCCCCACTTCTGAACTTTCCCAGAATAATGAGGGCTTGAGTCCCAGGGCGGTCCAGGCTGCCATCTCTGCCCCCAGGTGGGGCTTTGGTTCCAGAGCGTGTGCGCTGTGTGCAACACAGAGCCTCTTCCACTTCCTTCTGAACAAGCCAGGGGCGGTGAATTATTAGGAGAGAGGATTCTTCTGTCCTAGCAAGTGATTCCAGGCATGGGGGCCAGGGGGCTCCAGGGAACAAAGTGAGACCTAGAGACGCCAGAGAGAGTGGAAAAGGGGTGGTGGGTCTCCTTCCACCTTTCCTGACACCCTTCCTGCCCTGAGCCCCTGGGGCTGCGGCTCCTCAGGCAGAAGTCTTCAGAAATCTCCGCCAAGGCTTCATTCCCACTGTGGCCGTCTTCTGAGCCTGAATCTCCAGTCCGACCTTGAGCTCCAGGTATATGTACAGCCCACCTGACGTCTCCCCTGATGATCCCCTGAAGGTCCTCACACTCAGCGCCTTCCCAAAACCCGTTCCTCCACGCCCTCCCTCCACAGTGAATGGCACCTCTGAACGGCGGGGTGCCCAGGCCAGGGGTCTTCCTTCTCCCAGGACTCCGCCCCCTCTCTGCAGCTGCCACCTCGACCCAGGTGCCTTCAGTCTTGCCGCTGGTCTTCAGTCTCTGCCACTGCCTCCAGCCTCACCTCTTCCTCAGCACCGTCCTGCCATCTGCCCTTTAAATGCTGCCTTCTGGACTTCTCTGGTGGTCGAGTAAGAATCCACTTGCCAATTCAGGGGACATGGTTTTGATCCCTGGTTCAGGAAGATTCCACCTGCTGTGGAGCAACTATCCCCATGGCCCTTGGGGTGAAGTCTGAGCTCCCAATGACCCAGCTCTTCTGGGCCCTGACAACTCTGCAACCACATCTCTTGCCCTCCCTTTCCAGAACTCCCCCTTCAGCCACTTCGAAGCGCTTGCTCTCCATCAATCCTGAAATACCCCTTGCTTCCCCAGGCCTTTTGCACCTGCTGGGAAAGCTCCTCCCCATGTTCATGCAGGATCACCTCTATTCCCCTATCAGATCCCAGCCTTCACACTCCATTTCTAGGGAAGCCTTCCTGATGACCAAGTTGGTTAGGAGTGCCTGTCCTAGCAATGGTTCTTTCATTCAGCAAATATTTACTGCTTGTTTAGATGAGCTAATCCCGGTCCCAGCCATTTTGAATACATCCAGAAACAATCCCAACCACCATCCATGCCTCTAGTACAGCTCACATTCAAATGGGGTTGGGGATGGGTGAGACAGACCATAAACAATACAAAGTGAATAAGCAATTGATCCAGTGTGGGTGAAGGCAATGGGTGCCATGAAGAAAATGGAGCGAGGGAAGCGGGAGGTAGAAGGCAGGTGGGGCGACTGCAGTCCTCACTGGAGATGGTAACCTTTGGGTGAAGACTTTGTCAACAATCTCCAGCCAAAGACTACCAGGAAGACAGGAAAATTATCACCTTGGGTTTCTGACTCGTAGTGAGGGACAGCACCCTCCATGAGGAGCATGGGGACCATGGGGCCACTCAGAGAGTGTTAGAAAGGCCTTACTCTAGGATTTGGACTTGGGTTAGATGGTTTAGAAGGGCTCCAAGAAGCAGGACTTTTCCTATGGATTGGATGCTGTCAAGAGCGGGGGCAATTCTATGACTGGAGATCTTATGAACCTTAATGAGAAGGAGGGACGACCAGCCCCAGGCTACTGTTAACATCAGCATGACACAAGTTTTCCTTATGAACTGTAGGGGGATAGCCGTAACAGATTACCACAAACTTGGTGGCTTAACAGAAATTTACTCTCACAGTTCCAGAGGCCAGAAGTTTGCTATCAAGATGGCAGGGTTGGTTCTTCTGGAGGCTCTGTTTCATGCCTCACTCCTTACTTCTGGTGGCTGAAGGCAGCCCTTGGTGTTCCAGGGCTTCCAGATGCATCATTCCAGTCTCTGCCTCTTCTGCACAAGTTTCCCCTCTGTGTCTCAATGTCTTTCCCTGTCTCTTACAAGGACATTTACCATTGGACCTAGGGCCCACTCTTATCTAAGATGATTGCATATCAAGATGCTTACTGTAATTACATCTGCAAAGACTCTTATTCCAAATAAGGTCACATTCTGAGTTCCAAGTGGACGTACCTTTTGGGGTCACGAGTCAACCCACTCAGGGATGGCTGGTCCTTTTAGTGGTTTGGATGCAATGTCCTGAAAATACCAATTAAGTCTAACCATTCTATTGTACCGTTTAGGACCTCTGTTGCCTTATTGATTTTCTGTCTAGATCTGTCCATTGATGTGAGGTGTTAAAGTCTCCTCCTATCACTGTTTTCCCATCAGTTTCAACCTTTATGTCTTAGTATTTTAGATATTTGGGTGCTTCCGTATTAGGTGCCTGTATGTTGAGTGTAAAATCCTTTTCTTGTATTGATCCTTTTACCATTATACACTGTCCTTCCTTATCTTTCCTTAACAGCCTTTGCTTTAAAGTCTGTTTTGTCTGACTTGAGTACTCAACTCCAGCTTTCATTTGTTTGCATGGAATATCCTTTTCCATCCCTTCACTTTCAGTCTCTGTGGGCCCTAAGGTGGGTCTCCTGTAGGTAGCATTATTCCTAGGCTCCTGTTTTTTCATCCTGTCTGCCACTCTGTCCTTTGATTGGAGCATTCAGTCCACTGACTTTAAGGTAATTATTCCTTTTTGTAGTTTGGATAACGTTCACGTTTTGTCTGTGTTCAGACATGATGGTCTTGACCCATCATGGTCACAGAGTGGTCTTGTCTGGACACTGATGTTCTGTGAAGCTGTTTATGTGCAGGAGAATACCAAGGCCCAGCTGTGGGAGCCAGGTCAGCCACTGGAGGCCAGGGCCTGCTGTCCTCTTGTTCAACTTGAAGGCAACGAGGGAGGGAGCCATCTGGGGGCAGAGTTCCAGCCACAAGGGCAGGATGGGAGTGTGCCTTGAAGGGCCAGCCAGTCCCTGGGGTGGCTGCGGCAGAGGGAGCACGGGGGAGAAACGTAGGGGGACAGAGAGGCAACGGGAGGGGGTGCAGAGCAGTGTGCTCAGTGGCTCTTAACACTGCAGGAAATAAGGGGCCTCGGGAATGCTCTGAGCAGAGCAGTGATGGAGTCCAGTCAACACCAGGACTGCAGTCATCAGCAGGCATGGTTTTGATGGAGCGTTAGGACAAAAGCCTGACTGAAGTGGATTTGAGTGCGAGTGGAAGAGAGTGAAGACACAAGACAAACCAATTCTTTCCAGAAGTTGTACTGAAAAGTGGAGCAGAGAAACAGGAAGTTGCTGGTGAGAAAGTGGAATCAAGAGGTTTTTTGCTTTGTTTCTCTTTGAAAGCAGTGATGGTGCATTTGAACGCTGCTGGGAAAAGTCTGGCGGAGAAACCGTCTTGACGGTGTCAGTTGGAGAGGGCATAACACGAGGGGAGGGAAGACGGGCTCTGAGTGCAGGCAGTGGCCTGGCTGTGGAGGAAGACCATGGTAACGAGGAGAGGGCTGGGCTGCAGGGGCTGGGAGACTTCATCAGCAGAGGCTCTCTGTGGAAAGCCTCCCTCCACATCTCAGCGGCACTTCCTGTCAGTAACCTTGCCCCCAGGCCACGAGTGCAGTTAACAGTGTCTGCAGGAGCCTTTAGACACCCCGCCTGGCCCAGGTGTGGAGACAGCACTTGAAGCTCCACAGAACCCAAAGGGAACCAGAGATGGGAGACAGAAGGGAAGGAAATTGAGAAAGAGAAAAACCAGAAAGGGATCAAAATTCAGCCCTGTCTTCCACAGACTTCAGGCACAGGCAGGGGCCGCAATACCCTGTGCTGTTCACAGCCCGAAGCATCAGGGCCAGGTTTGAACTGCTAAGAAATTCACTTGTCAAGCTGAGCACTCTGTGAGCCTCAAGTTCCCAGCTATAAAGGGGGGAACACCACCAACCTCCTCTTGGGTCTTCTGTGAGAATTTAGGGGTTATAAAACACATAAGAGTACCATTAGAGTGCCCAACAAGGAGCCAGATTTGTTTTCCTTTTCCCCGCTCATCTCCCACCCTGAGGGACCATCCTACATCTTCACACCGGTTCCTACAGGAGCTCCGAGAATGGGAGCAGGGCCCCGCCTGCTGGCTGACTCTGGAACTGCTCCTCTGCCCCGGTTCAGAGGTAGAAGACCGCACATCCAATTCTTCCAGCAATCTCTTTCCATGGCAGCAGATACCATGCAAATTCGGTAGGTGAGCACTCAGGCCTTCTTACCACCTCCACCATCACGGGGCAGGGGCCTTAATCCACCCTGACCCCCTTTATTCCTGCAGCTGCCCCTGCCTGGAGTGCCCCCACCTCCATCTGGAAATGTCAGAGGTCCGAAGCTTTCAACGACCCTCACCTCTTAGCGCCCCCTCACTCTCACAGAGAGAACTACTGGGGAACTTTCCCCACATTCTCTCCACATTTGGACTTAACCTCTAGATTGGCTAAACTGTGTGGAGAGAACTGAAACACCTGTCTCCCCTGCTTTGAGACTCACCTGAGGGCAGGAACTGCCTCATTCATCTGCTATTTTCTAACACCAGAATCCCATCAATCACTGCCCTACCTGAAACCTCCCCAAGGAAGTCTCCCCACTCTGGGTGGGGGGGGGGTGCGTGTCTGTGTGTGTGATGTCTCTAGATTTTTCCCGTATTTATGTCTTCACACATTTTTTTTTCTTACGGGAAAAAAAGTCCTTCACTGGCTTCCTTACACCTTCAAATTCCCCAGCAAAGCTCACAGCATGGGACCTGGCCTCTGTCTTCCTGATTCCTCCCTCCTGCTGAGTAGTCATTCCCCTCATCCATCTTCCACGCATCTCTCACTGGTTCCTCTCCCTGGAGAACCACAGCTCACACTCCTCCATGCAGCAAATCCCTACTTGATCATCAATGCTCAGCGCAAATGTCATCTCCCTAAAGGCCTCCCTGACACCCCAGTCTCACTCATCTCTGCTGTCCTCATCCCGTCTATCCCTCAGTTGAAGCTCTCGCATCTGAGCAGCAGCACCGTAAGTGTGCCTGCTTCCCTCTAGAAGGCAGGCCTCTAGCGGGCAGGGGTAGTGCCCTGCCATACGCCCAACTCACACGTGTTCGATCCATGTTAGCTGAAGTCCCCACTGCCATCGTTTGCTCACAAGCAAAATGAGGGATCCAGCCAGGATCTCACAAACCCTTCTGACTAAAAATTCTGAGTTGATAATGACAAGCATATCTTAGGCATGCAGTTACCAAGCAGTTGCTCTTGAGCTGTGATCAACCTGTTGTTTTCTGCCAAAAGGTCCTTCTCCATGGGGTTCACCACCCTCTCCCATCCTGGGGAGGTAAACAGGAGTCATCCCCTCCCTTCTCAGCAGAGAGCCCATTAGGGGCATAGGACGCTGGGGAACCAACAGTCAGTTGCTTCTCATCTCTGCATCCCTCACCAGCTCAGTGCTCACCAGAGTAGTGGAGACCATCTGCCGATCCTGGTGGTGAACAGGAGAGGTTTACCTCCCCAGTCATTGGCTAGAGCTGTGTTAGGGGTGAGAGGCAGCTAAGCCCCTTCCTGCAGTATTCCCCTTAGAGGGGCACTAAAACAGGATTGGAATAAATCAGAAATCTGGGTGCCAGGGAAGCCAGGTTTCCGTACCATGCCTCTATTTGCTGTGTAACCACCAAATTCAGCCATTCCTACTTCCACTAAAGTCAAACGGACCTTGGAAAAGAAAGACAGAGCTTTGCAGGCTTGGATATTCTCTACTGAGCCTTGAGACACAAATGAAGTTTTACTCTGCAACTCAAATTCTGAAACCAAATAACACATGGCATAATCTCTTACCAGAAGGATTTTATTACCTAAAATACATCTAAATCTTTTATTATACCTTCTAGTAAGTTGTCCAGTTTGGGAAAAACTTTTCAATTTCCAAACATCTGCTGCTGCTGCTAAGTCGCTTCAGTCGTGTCCGACTCTGTGCGACCCCATAGACGGCAGCCCACCAGGCTCCCCCGTTCCTGGGATTCTCCAGGCAAGAACACTGGAGTGGGTTGCCATTTCCTTCTCCAATGCGTGAAAGTGAAAAGTGAAAGTGAAGTCGCTCAGTCGTCTAGCTCCAGTCTATAGAGCCCGGTGGCAAGCCAACTATGGCTCATACACCCTTCCCCTTACCTCATCCCAGAGGCTGTGTTAACCTGTGCTCAGGCTCTGGAGTCAGAATCCAGTTCCAATCCTGACTTCACTACATGAAATCAGAAGCCTGTTTTCTCATCTGTAAAACAGGGATAAAAACAGTATTCCTTAGGGCTATTAAAATTAAATAAATGCTGCAGATGGTTGCTTGACAGTAGGCAGGTGCTCAACGACTGATTTTTAACCAGCACTAATAGTAACCTTTGCTATGACGACAGGAAGGTGTCCTCATAAGATAAGGACAGTCATCGTTACGGGAGCCGGCAGAGAAGTTAAACTTCTGCCTAGCTGTGATTTTATAGATCTCTGTTCCTTTTACCAGGCTGCTCCTGCTGTGAGTCCACACTCCCAACCTAAGGGATTTGGAACCTTGTTGGCGTTTTCATCACAAAGTCACATACTTTGTCTCACCATACACAAAGTCCACTTGCTGCACAGTGTTCTAGTATGCAAGACACATCCATCCAGTTCAAACTCCAGCTGAAATCCCCTCTAAACACCCTCAACTTCGCTTGCTTTCACTCCTGTGCTTCCTGAGCTGTAGCACAAATGCACGCAGCTGCAGGCAGAGGGTGGTGGTTACACTGGCACAAGGACACCCGTCTTTGTCTTAACCCACTTTGCTCAGTGAGGCTTCATCAGGGGACTGGAATCTCTAATTAGAATTTCCAGTTCATCAGGGGGCATCTTTATTTGTGGTAATAAAACGGGGACACAGCGTCACCTCCCAAGCCTGACAGCTGTACCTCTGACAAATATTCCCTCATGGCAGTGGAAGTAGGTGATGGCAACTGAATCACAAACTGCACCAGAATGACAAAAGTTACATTTAATTTACAATGTAATAAAGGTTACAGGTAAAAAGCTACACATAAAGCGTGAAAAGGCCTATTACACAAATGTACAAATCTCTGTACAAAGCTCTTATCAATGTGTCCTACCTTCGTCTCCTATGTTTGTTAGCCAGGTCTTCTAGTCTTGGAGCTCTGGGTCGAGTGGGGGAAAGAGCCTCCGAACCATCATCTAAAAATGTCCTCTTAGAGACATCCGTTACTTCAAAGTAAAAATCTTTTCCTTTTTAATTAGAATTGCTCTAACTGGTCATATCCTTTAAAAATTGCCTTCATAACACACTCAAAAAGGAAAGTAATACCTTAGAGAGTAGAGGACAGTACCCTGAAATCAAGTGAGAAACTTCTGCAAGTACTCAGATTTGACAAGAAAAACAGGTAAAGTTCAAACAATACTGTAAGTTTAAAACTATCAACCCGTGTCTATGGCACTGGTCAGATGAAAAATCAAAATGTTCTCATTCGAACAGAAAGGACAAAAGAGAAAAGCCTAACTGCTGGACCTCAAAACCACTGACCCAGGAAAACACTTTTGAGTTTAAATCTTAGCTTAACTGGAGAATTTTAAACCCTCTTGTTAAGCAACCTGGAATCCGTGGCAACCCTTCTGCTACCTGGACTTGCAGGGATAGTAGGTATAAATTAGGCTACTGGACCCACAAGGCTGGCGGGGCTTCTGTCACCCCCACAGCTCTGGATTCAACCTGAGGGCCTAGAGTCTCTCCCTGGGGTACGTGACCTTAAAGAAAAATGACCCTAGAAAGAGGGAGAAAAGAAAAAAGGAGAAAAGGAAAGCCTGGGGAAAAGCCAGGGCAATCTATTTAAAAGGATATATGAAACATTTCTCTGCAATGAAAGTGTTCTGAAGACAGGTCTTTCTGGGATATTTCAACCTCACCCCCCGTTTTAATATTACATGGTTAGGACCCCAGGAGACATTCTGAAAGACGATACTGCACACATGAAAAGTTTTTCTCCCTAGTTCATTAGCTCCCCCCATCACCCTTCCACCCCATTCCCACCCAATCCCACCCTCCTCCATGACCAAAAATATCAAATCAGTAAGGAAGGTGTGGGCTTCTTGCCCGGCCACGCCTCTTTTGCGTATTTCTTCTTCTTGGGTTCGTTGACAGCTTCGGGGTTATAGACGGCAGGGTTTGGTGCAGGGTTCATGTTCACTGCTGATGGCACAACAGGGGTCAAGTCCACATCAGGAGCAAGGTTCGGGTATGGCATGGGCAAGCCACCAATGAGTGCTGTCCCATGGATGCCGTGTGGCTGGGAGCCAGCTTCACTGTGCGTGGGGGGCAGGCCCCCGTAGAGTCCTCCACTGAAGGCAAAGTTCTGCATGCGCCTGCTCCCGGATTCCTCCAGGCCCAGGGAGCCAGGGCCCTCCACCCGCTTCTTCTGTGGTTTACAGAGGAGACAGAGGTAAGACAGAAGAGTGCTGTTAGGTTCTTCTACTGCAGTCCTAGAAAAACTGGGACAGGCCCCTGAACCTCTAACTCGGTTGTTTCCCAAACAACCCATCTCACTGTCCTCAAATCTCAGGGCCTGAGGAGACCTTACAGTGGTCATCTAACGTGTGGCTCCCAAACACTGCTCCACACAAACTGTTCACCATCCTATGTCAAACCAAGAAAAATGAGGCCAGTGTGTGAACTTTTCATAAAGTAAGACTTATCCAGTTTAAGTGACTATTCTTTACCCTAAGGTCATGCCTCTCTCTCTCTCTGTTTTTGATGTTAAAATGCCCTTTTAGGAAACAAAGGTGATTAACAGATGGTTGCAAGTATTCTAATTTTTATTTTCTGGGGGGAAATAGACAGAAAATTCCAAAGGAAGAAGAAAGAAGAGAAAGGTGCTCAAGGGGAAATGTGGCACAAATTGTATGGAGTTGTATGAAAAAATTTCATCTTGTAGTTTTTCACATTGCACTAAAGTTCAACGAAAGATCTTCCTGAAACAAAGACTAACCAGAAACTTGACTCATTTCTTGATCTAATATATTCTGAAGATTAGAAAAAAAACCAACTCTCTCTAGCAGCTCTGACCAGCATCTTCCAATCACCATTTGAACACCTCTGCCAACAGGGATCTGCTTCCAGGGGCCATTGTTCCCTTTTGGAGCCCTGGCTGTCAGGTAGTTCTCCATGTGTTGAGCACTCAGAACATCTCTGTAGCTTCCACTTCTTGGTTCTTCAATAGAGCTATCTTTAAACCTAACCCAACATGAGCTGGCTTTCCTATCTGTGTCATTCTTGTTCACAAAATAAAGCCATGGCAAAAGCCAGAGATGCCATGCAGAAGGCAACTATGCCTCCTCTTTGCCTAACAGCGTACTCTGAGTTAAGAAGGGAAGGCTAAAGAAAGGTGGGTCTCTCTGCACCCTACCCCACTGAGAGGTAAATTTACAGACTTGCATCACATCATAATTTACATGCAGCATTAAGCTGGCTCGTCACCTGTAGTTTCTCTATGGCACTCCAGGATCCCGACACACAGATGGGGTAAAAGTATTCCCACAGTAAGAAAAACAAGAAAGGAGCAAAGAACGTGTTTTAAAATTAAGCCTACACATGGAAGAGTGGGTTTTTAACCCAGACGATAAAACATTTCAAACATGCTTCCTACCTTGACTGGGACCACTGCAGTCTGCACCATGTTCCGAAAGCGACCAACCGAGGGATCCACATCCTCTGCAAAAAGACATGAGGGCAGGTTAATTCAGTAATCAACCGGGAGGATTAACGTCACACGGCTCAGTGTCAACAGTCATCACAATAACTCATATTAAAACAGTAAAATACAGCCAACACTTCAAGTGTTTGCTGGGTATGTGTTCAATCCTCACAACAACCCTATGAGCTAAGTACCACTAGAGTAAGCATATAACAGATGAGAAAACAGTCTCAGGCTTGGAGGAGGAAAATGACAGGCCCAGGCACCTCGCCGGAGAGGAGCCAGGATACAAATCTCAGCAGCCAGAAACAGGCCTGTGCTCTAGACCACTTTCCCATTCCACATACTTCCCTCTTCTGAGGGGAGATTAAAAAAAAAAGCAGACATCATCAATCTCATGTTAGTAATAAAAGAGGGACACCTCAAGAGGTCACACACCACGTACTTTGCTAACACCTGCTCATAAGCGAAAAACAAAATAAGGATTCACACCCAGGGCTTCCAACTTAACTTTGCCTTTCGAGCTGAACACCTGTACACAGGCATACCTCGCTGTACTGTGTCTCACTTTACTGTGCTTTGCAGATATTGCAGGGTTTTTTTTTAAAATTGAAGGTTGGTGGCAACCCTGCATTGTCAGATGATAGTTTGCATTTTTTAGCAATAAAGTATTTAAAGCATTGTAAAGAAACAAGGACATGGTTTTTTTTTTTTAGATATAATGCTACTTTTTAGACATAATGCTATTGTACACTTGTAAATGTAACTTACATATGCACTGGCAAACCAAACAAATCTGCGTGACTTGCTTTGACATTTGCTTTTTTGAAGTGGTCTGGAACGGAACCCATAATATCTCCAATGCATGTCTGTACAAGGAAGACTCACTAAAAGATCTGAAGCCCCTGCCCCGGCAGGGCGGGAGAGCTTTTCACAGCTTACACACACACTACTGCACCCTACAAAGCTTCTAGCTTCATTCATTCACTCTGCCAGAAGAAAGCACTAAGGTCAGGTAACATGCTTGCAATCAGTCTCTCATTTATTAGACAGAAGGCAGGGAAATAAAGAGCAAAACACGGTCCTGTCTTTAAGGAGCTCACAGCTGTAAAGCCAGATGGGTCACAATACAATGGAGGTGCTTCAAGAGAAGTATGAAAGTAGTGATCTTGGAGCACAGACGGGACACTGGGTTGGATGACCTAGAATGAACAGCTTCCTCACTTAAGACGAAGTGTGGGGAAACAGGCAAGCACAGACTTACTATCATTACTAGAAAAAACAACTCCCTGGCCCTTTTATCTTAATACAGTGGTAGGAAAGGAGTTGTTTCTCTAGCAGACATTGTACACCTTATTTTAATGCATTGAAGGTGTTTGCTATTTAAAGAAACACTCTTGTGAGTCCCTTTGGGATATAAAGTATTCCTTATTTAACTGAAGAGCCCCTGGTTTATTTAAGTTTGGCTTTTCACATATTAGGATGCCTCTAAAGAATATATCCTGGAATTACGTACACAAACAATTGTTGTTCAATGAACAAACGAATGAACAGCTTCTATACGGAAAGGGAAAGAGGAAAAGGTACCCAGGCTCATCAGGAAGGAGACAAGGTCTCTAAAAAAAAGGCACCCTTATTTTCTCTCATTACCATAGGAGCCCTGTTCCAATCAGCCCTTCAGGAAAGCTAAATGAAATGCAAGAGCAACTGGAGCCCAAGAGGCATGGCTAACAGGGTATGTGCCCCACGAACACAACAGGCCTGTGGAAGTGAGGACGAGGCCATCGAGGAGACCCTGTCCTGTGCTGGCTGAACAGTGTTCGGTCCTCTCACCCTTTCCTTATTCTCGAGCTATTCGACTCCTGAAGAGGGAGTCTATCCACTGCAGGAAATCTCTGCTCCTGGAAGATCTACCAAGAAGTTCCTTGCCAGGTCTACTTCTGGTATAGGAAAGTCTGCACAGGTAAATGCAAAAGGGCTGGCAGATGATGACTGGGATAATGGCTAACATTTATCAAGAGCTACTGAGTGCCTGGATGAAGCACAAGCTGGAATCAAGATTGCTGGGAGAAATATCAATAACCTCAGATGTGCAGATGACACCACCTTATGGAAGAAAGCAAAGAGGAGCAGCCTCTTGATGAAAGTGAAAGAGGAGAGTGAAAAAGCTGGATTTAAAACTCTACATTCAAAAAAGGAAGATCATGGCATCCAGTCCCATCACTTTATGGCAAATAGATGGGGAAACAATGGAAACAGTGACAGACTTTATTTTCCTGGGCTCCAAAAATCACTGCAGATGGTGACTGCAGCCATGAAATTAAAAGACACTTGCTCCTTGGAAGAAAAGCTATGACAAACCTAGAGAGCATATTAAAAAGGAGAGACATTTACTTTACCAACAAAAGACAAAGCTATGGTTTTTCCAGTAGTCATGTATGGATGTGAGAGTTGGACTATAAAGAAAGCTGAGCGCCAAAGAATTGATGCTTTTGAACTGTGGTGTTGGAGAAGACTCTTGAGAGTCCCTTGGAGTGCAAGATCAAACCAGTCCATCCTAAAGGAAATCAGTCCTGAATATTCACTGGAAGGACTGATGCTGAAGCCGAAGCTCCAATACTTCAGCCACCTGATGTGAAGAACTGACTCATTGGAAAAGATCCTGATGCTGGGAAAGATTGAAGGCAGGAGGAGAAGGGGATGCCAGAGGATGAGATGGTTGGATGGCATCATCAACTCGATGGACCTAAGTCTGAGCAATCTCTGGGAGTTGGTAACGGACAGGAAAGCCTGGTGTGCTGCAGTCCATGAGATCGCAAAGAGTCAGACACGACTGAGTGACTGACCTGAACTGAGTGCCGAGCACATATCTGAGGTATTTTCACTTAATCATTTAATCTCCCCATCAATCCTGTGGGGCCAGAACTCTGATATGTCACTTGGCCAGAGGGTCACAGAGCTACCAAGCAGAGATGTGAATTTCATACCCAGGCCCTCTGATCTGAGCCCACGCTCTTAAACACTCTGCCACACTCTCCCTGAACATACTGCCTTCATAAAGTTCCAGGACAATAACTTTCTTCTTTTTCTTTTTAGCTGCACCATGTGGCATGTGAGATCTTAGTTTCCTGACCAGATACTGAACCCATGCCCCCTGCATTAGGAGCAGAGAGTCTTAACCACTGGACCACCAGAGAAGTTCCACAATAATTTTTAAGAGAAAAAACAGAACATATCAGACCCCAGGTCTTCAAGACTTAATGAATTATCTAGTTCAGTCACTCCCATACTGTAGGCTGTTTATCAGTACAAATAAGAGCTTATTAAAACTACAGATTTCTAAGTCCAACCCCTAGAAACTCTTATCTGGCATCCAGAAATGAACTTTCTAGATCAGTCATTCAGCTCCTGACTGGCCATTTCCCTTGGGCATTCACTACTTTGACAAGTTATTCATTCCAAAGAGCTTATTAAAACTACAGATTTCTAAGTCCAACCCCTAGAAACTCTTATCTGGCATCCAGAAATAAACTTTCTAGATCAGTCATTCAGCTCCTGACTGGCCATTTCCCTTGGGCATTCACTACTTTGACAAGTTATTCATTCCACTTCACACATCATCAGAAAGTGAACAAAAGTCACTAGAATGAATGCTCCAATCTTTCACAGGAATTCTTTTAATTCTTCTTCTAAATATAAGGATTTGTTGTTGCTTTTAATGCCAAGCCAAATACTTGCTACTCACAGGCTCTGGTTTCACCCACTCCTTCCTCCTGAAGGTCAGCCTTGCAAACACCCACCCTCAGGGTGCCTCCCCCCAATATGCTCTCCTTCATGCACATTTCCCAGCATTCAGGGACCACTGTCTATAGCTGGGAGTCTCCTTCTCCCTTAAGACTACAAAACACATTTAGTATTTTAGTAGAAGTTATAGCCTTAAAAAGGCAAGTCTTCCGTGCAGTTAATAGTGGCAGTAAGTTGTCCAATTTTAAGAGTTATCAGTCATACACAGATCCCCAGGAAGACAACAGTGTCTGCTCTAACCTATACTTAAACTCTGCTATGATACTGCATCAGCAAAGGAGAACTACAGCCATGCTCTATATACTGAATTGTATGGGGCCTTGCTCTAGCTACTTCTTTCACACTGCAACTGGATAATGCTTGAGTGTTCAGGGCACTCCATCAATGAAAAAGCATAGTTTGTTTTATTGTACTTCACAGACACTGAATTTTTTATATCGATAAATTTGAAGGAATCCTGCATTGAGTAAGTATTTCAGTGCAATTTTCCCAACAGCATTCACTCACTTCCTAGCTCTGTGTTACATTTTGGTAATTCTCACATGTTTCAAACTTTTCCATTATTATTACAGTTGTTATAGTCGGAGAAGGCGATGGCACCCCACTCCAGTACTCTTGCCTGGAAAATCCCATGGATGGAGGAGCCTGGTAGGCTGCAGTCCACGGGGTTGCGAAGAGTCGGACACGACTGAGCGACTTCCCTACAGTGATCTATGACCAGTGATCCTTGTCACTATTGTAAAAAGATTACAACTTGCTGAAGGTTCAGATGATGGCTGGTGTTTTTTAATAACAAAGTATTTTTTTTAATTAAGGTATGTACATTGTCTTTTTAGACGTGATGCTACCACACACTTAACAGACTACAGCGTAGTGTAAACATAACTTTCACATGTACTGGGAAATCAGAAACTGTGTGTGACTTGCTTTACTGAAATTCTTGAACCAAACCCACAATATCTCCAAAGTATGCCTGTACTGTACAAAAATATCTCCCCTGAATATAGCACCTGTTATTCTAAACCTTGTTGAGAAACAACTGACCTACAGGTTGTGTAAACTACTCTCTAGGATCACAGCCTTTTCATCAGAAAAAACCAGGAAGACATCTCACCTGGGTTGATGATCTCATCATCCTCACTAAAGGTCACCCGTGAGTTCTTCCTCTTCCTCTTTGGTCTCTGAATGTCCAGATTCCCCTCCTCAATGGTGAGAGTGGAAATCCGCTTGTTGTGGGCAGTGTTGAATTCTGTCAGGTTCTGGGCCAGAGTTCACACAGGAAAGACAGGAATGAGTACACAAGGAATTTGAAGGAGAATATTAACAAACAAAGAGCAGGAAGGGATTAGGAGCTAACCTTGACCTCTTCACATAGATGAAATTCTCTTTTGCATCCAGAAAAGATTACTGTCCCTAAATAGCTAATACCAGCAAGACTCATTTGACAGAATGTGGAACATCTTCAGTGACCAGTGAGGCAGTGATATTCAAAAGGGGATAAAGGACCTTGAGCTGAAAACAAGACATCTGTGCAAAAACCCTTGAATTGAGGTTTAGGGGTTTTCTGAAGAAGGTTTTCGTGTCTTCATGCTGAGAATTAAAAGAATGCGACTGGGAAGAAATTCAAGAACTGTTTTAAGTAACAAAACAGATGAGAAAGAAAAACTGACAGTTTCTTTCCCAGTAGCTCTCTCCTTTAAAACTAGCTAGGACGCTGCCAGTGCACTGAATATTTGGCATTAATATTTTGTCACTCCCCATCCCTGTCTGGCCCCATTTCTATTCATAACTATCCATCCATCTCAGTGATTAACCTGGCCTCAGCACTGCTGCCTGCCTCTTTTCAATCCCTTGGACTTATTTCAATCTGCGCTGCAGTTTGAGACATCCCAAATGTCTTGAGAACAAGACCTAGAGATACAGGAGGAGGCATGGAAGCAGCCTGGAAAAGAATGGGCAAGAGGGACTGCCAGCCAGGCCCCTGGCCATAAGGCTACTTATTTACAACCAAGTAACTTCTGAGTTGTAAGATTTCTACTGTGCTTTTTTCTTCCTAAGATTTGGGAAACTGCCTCTGTATACAAGAAGAGTAAATGTGTGTGGGTGGTTACGGACAGGCAGGCATTTGATCTACCTGGATAGACCAGTCACACCAATACAGTGACAGGCATGTGAAGACAAAAGCTACACCACCAACTACTGGGGTCAACTCTAGACAAGGAAAACCTTAACACATCAAAGTCAAATCTTGTACAATTCAGGGCAGCCAGGTCCAGAGCAAAAGCAGTCTAGTTCTACCCAGAAGATTCTTGGGCTGACTGGATGGTATCCAAAAAAGCTACATAAATGAATGAAAGCTTCAATCTCTGTAAGCCAGTGCTGTTCAAACAAACTTTCTGGATGATAGAAATGTTTTCTATCAGAGCTATTTAGTATGGTTAGTCACTAGCTACATGTGACTCTTGAGTACTTGGAATGTGGTTAGTGGCTAATGCCTTGGATAGTATAGCTCTTAAGAAATGTAACTCCCAGCCTGGCTTCTAACATGCAGCAAAGGTGCCCAAGACAACCATAAGGGTCTACTGGTTAGTCAGCCCTGGATATATTTAACCAAACCCACACAATGCAGATTTCCAAGGGCCACACCACACTGGCAAAGTGGCAAAGGCTTATCACTCTGTTCAAGAAAACCTCCAGCTGCTAAGTCACTGGATTTCAAGCTACACAGAACAGCTACATACTGCAAAAACCAGAGTCTCCAAGACGTAACAATGACACAGACAACAGAATTACATCAAGTTCTGTCTCCTCCTCGGGAAGCCCCAGTAAGCCCTTGAGTTCATCATCCTCTCCACCCATCTTCTCATCTCCTTTCACAGCTGATGGCAATGTCTGAGGCTTCTCACGGAGAGTGTATGCCCGTGTGGATGCACCAAATGAGACCGTGGAGTCGATGGGAATTTGCTGAGGCTTGTGAGGCTCCAACCGAATGTGACCCAAGAAAGTGCCGTGTGCTGGGAATAACCAAATCAGAAACGTAAGAGAGGAAAAGAAAAAAACAAACAAAAAACAAACCTGAGTTGCAGAAGAGAAGCTTCTGCCAGCACATCAGTTTTGCTTTTTAAAACAGAAATGGCATTGGGTCCACTTTGCATCCCTTGTCATGAGTCACACTGAAAAGGAAACTCCTTCACTGAATCCTTTATCACTACAGTGGATTTCTTACACATCTACAGAGCTGCTGTTACCCCACATAACAAGTTTCTCTGCTGCCAGACTGACTCCATTCTGGGTCCAGCAGGAAAGGCTCCAACCCAGCAAAAGCCATTCCCCGCAAGGAGGAGGACAGGAACTGCTGCAGTCTGACCTCTCCAGCCCCAAGCCTAAGGAATACAGGAACTGCTGGACTGGTAGCAGTCATACTTGGGGATTCCCCAGGATAAGAAATGAGGCTGGCTGAAACACGTGCAATACCAATGGCAAGGTAGGCCAAAAATCCTACTGGAGAGTCTGGATATTTTTCCATGTCTACATTCTGCATATTATGAAATGGAGAAAAAAGATGACATAAATTTTCAAGTAAGTGAGTCTGAGTGAACTCCGGGAGTTGATGATGGACAGGGAGGCCTGGCGTGCTGCGATTCATGGGGTCGCAAAGAGTTGGACACGACTGAGCGACTGAACTGAACTGAACTTATGAGACAAGGCTCTCCAAAAACCATCATAACCATACTGGGGTAATGTGTGCATGTGTATGGGGAGGGGGAAAAGGAGTAAAACACAATCAACCCAGGAAGGAGATCCTTTACGTTCCATGCTGCAATTAATTATACACAGGTAAAAATGAACAAACTTCAAGGCCTCATGTAATCAAGTTTCAATTGCATTTCTGAGATTATCTCTGACAAACTTGAAAATCTTATAGTTAGGGTGTGCTCAGAGAATTAAAATTGATATTAGTAGTAATAGTCAAAGCAAAATGTAGCTGAGATAAAGAACCTATTATAAAAAATGAACTTGCTCAAAATAAGGATTTTTTTTAATGTCCTGTACCCACAACTCTGCTACATTAATGGAGCTAACCACAGCTTCTGCTTAAACTGGATCACAATCTCACAGGGGCCTATAAACACATTCCCTAGTTCCTAGGTGTTTTTTTGTTCTCTCTATACCTATTAGTCTCTTCAGGAAAGTACACCCTAAAATCTTCTTCTCTCTCCACTCATCAATTACTTCAGTAAAATAGGAAATACCACAGGAATGGAGAAGGACTTATTCAAAAACCAAACATAAACTTCTTTGATGAACAATAAAACACAATTTCAAATCTGAAGAACCCAAAGAGCATCTCCACACTGCCCAAAAGGGAATGTGTAAAATGGGATGGGATATGAGTTACTTACTACTGTTGAGATCTATAAGGAAAACTCTCTTCAGATGCTTGTGGTAGACCAAGGCAGCATGGACCCGAGAGCAAGACTGGTGGTCAATTGTGAAGTCGCACAAATCAGGGTTTCGCCCAAATAAGTAATACTTCTTCTCATCGATAATCAGTTTCTAAATAAATATAAAATACTACTTAAAGCTGGTTTCAACAGGGTTTAGCAAAGTCTTCCAATAAAAGTAGAGCATATTAACATAAAATTCCTTGTCAAAGTAAAAATATATATATATGTATGTATATGTATGTATATTTCCTATTATTCTTCAAGATAAAGAGCTCAGAAAAATTTACTAACATTTTTGGGGGTTGGCAATGATTATCCCCAAATATAGTGGTCAAATGTTGAGTGCCGATATGAAAAGAACTTTCCCTAATCCTATTAGATGTAAATGGCCTGCAAGAGAGGTTGTCTTCTTTTCATTGTAAATTTAAGATTTCACTTAACTTTAGGTTGAGCAGGAAATAAAAACCTAAGGCATGCCTATAAAGGAATAAGACCTCTTTTCAGAAAAATACATATTCAAATGAAGATTATCAACTGGTTCGCAAAGGAAGGGAGGTATAAACACTTACCTATATTCTAATCATGCTGCCAGAGCCCCAAAATATTTTTGGAACCCCCTTGAAATCAGAATTACATTAGACATCACTGTATGAGCCTCTAGATCTACCTTTATGGCCCCATTTCATTTTGGCACAAAAAAGCATTACTCAGAGTTAACTCTAAATGAGTACTTGCTTTGTCCAAATATGGTATGACTTCATAGGGCAAAGATTTTCCAGGTTTGAGGGAAGAGAACGTACAGATTTACATTTATTGTGAGGCGAACGTGATAACCACAACACTACGGAAACTGGATTGTACAGATTTACATTTATTGAAGGGCTATTTTTTGCTAGGCATTTTAAGCATTATCTCATCTAATCCTCAAAACAAGTCTGTGAACTAAGTATCACATTTATTATAGAAAGTCAAAATGTTAGTTGCTCAGTTGTGTCTGACTCTTTGCAACCCCATGGACTGTAACCCGTCAGGCTCCTCTGTCCATGGAATTCTCCAGGCAAGAATACTGGAGTGGGTTGCCATTACCTGCTCCAGGGAATCTTCCCGACCCAGGGATCGAACTGGGGTCTCCTGCATTGCAGGCAGATTCTTTACCGTCTGAGCCACCAGGGAAGCTTATCACCTTTATTATTAAACATAAGAAAATAAATTCAGAGAGATGAATCTAGTCATTCAAGGCAGTCAGGCTGGTTAACTAGCAGATGTGGGATTTAAATTCAGGTATGAATAACTTGCAACGCTAATATTCTAAACAACAGTGCCATGGGTCTGAAATAATTCTGAGAAGAACTCCAAAATGTTTCTAACCACTCCTGTGGAACTGGAAAAAATAGAACTATATAATGTCTCAATATAATAGCAGAAAAGAGGATTTTGCAGAGCAGCAAACTGTTATTTTAAAAATTGCAGGGGCTGACGTAGCACTGTTAACTTTTATTTTGCCAAAAAAGAACTTTCTTTTAAAATTGTCACCAATCATTTTATAAAAGAAAGGTCATTTTAACAAAAAAGCAGGGAGGAAAAGGATAAAGGGTCACTCTTTGAGTTGAATTTAGCTTTATGAAAAACTCACTACACTGTCTTTTTCTTTTAATCCTAGATCAGTAAAGCTTTTCCAACATACTGGTTGTGGACTGGGCTGTCACAGATGAAGGACCGTAGGTTAAATTTTTGCTAACACTTCATTCAGTTCTTAAGGTCTACAATTTGAGCCTTTGAAAAATAACCCTCATTCATAAATATTATGTTGTTCCTTTACAGTTTTTATTTTTATCTGCACCACATGGCTTGTAGGATCTTAGTTCCCAGACCAGTGACTGAACCCGTGCCCTTGGCAGTAAAAGCGCCCATCCCTAACCAGGAATGCCAGGGAATTCCCTGTTTTTTTTTCTTTAAACAGAATGTCTCACTAAGCTCTAGTTCACATTTCACACTATGCTCCTTCTAAAATCCCTGAGAGAAGACAGCACAAAGCTGAGCAAGGAAGTACAGTCAAATTAGGATGGTACCAGGCTAGGAATCAAGAGGCTTATTTTTCGTTCCTGGCTATGTCACTGAACTCATGGTGGGCTGCTATTCTCCCCTGTGCTTCAGTGTTCTTACAAAACCAGAAATGCACCTCACATGCTGGTAACAGTTAACAACTGCTGAGTACTTAAGTGCACACATTGTGCTGTGAGTTTTATGCTATGTCGTTTCATCTTTACAGCCACTCTGTGAGGCAAGGAGGTACTATTATTCCTATATTTATAGATAGGAACAGTGAGGCATAAAGAAATTAATTAATATATGCAAGTTCACACTGCTAGATATTTATAAACTGGATTACAAATTCAGGTCTGATTTCACACAGTCTAAGCTTTTATAACCACTATATATTTTCTTCACTCTTCCTGCATCAAAAAATCTACCATATGGCAAAAAACATTTAAGGAGTGAACAAGTAGTATAGGTCATAATCTTAATTTTTTTTTAAACACTTACCCAGTTACTTGCCAGCTTATATGTTAAGGCTCAAAGGGATGGGGGTCACCTTTGGGAAACTCTGTCCAGCAGAGCCCACTTGCTGCTGGGAGAGCTTGTTCCAGGCCCCTAGTGCTAGGGGGCATCAAGATTTAACAACAGTCTGACAGCTCAATCCCACAATCATCCCATGCCTGCTTAGACCCAAATATTAAGACTTGGGTTAAAAATAAGATATTGCTTTAGAATTGTGAGAGCCCTAAAATATCAACATGTTATTTTCTCTAGGTAATATCTATGCAAGTTGAATCTCATAGATGCATTTCCCATTCGTATCTATATGCACATACATGATGTCTTCACAAACTTAAATTTGCTAACCACAGAACTCACAAGCTGGACTTAAACAGTCATAAGACCACCAGCTCTTGGGTTCTAATACAAAATTGATCACCTTTCTATGATTCCCAGCTTCCCTGGTGGCTCAGTGGTAAAGAATCCACATACCAATGCAGGAGACACAAGTTTGATCCCTGGGTTGGGAAGATCGCTGGAGAAGGAAATGGCAACCCACTTCAGTATTCTTGCCTGTGAAATGCCAAGGACACAGGAGCCTGGTGGGCTACAATCCATGGGGTCACAAAAGAGTTGGACACAACTTAGCAACTAAACACCACCACAACAAGGTGTCAATACCAGAGATTTAGGTGTTTAGAGAAGAAAGAGAAAAAGCCTCCAAATTAAATATGCACATTCACAATTAAAGGTATCTCAATTACAGAAGTGTGAAAATGTAGAGGAAAAAAACAGTATGCCTCAGAAGCAAGAAAATGAGTGAATTCTAAGACAATTTGCTTCTTCTGTCCAGGTGAATGAAATAATGCACTGGCCCTTCAGTAGTCACTAAACCACAACTGCTTAACTAGCTATGGCTAATACCATTATCCAGTTGTGCCTCTGAGTTATAACTCAGAGTGTATCTTTACACCCTGGGCTTAAAAGACTCATGGCTTTTGTTTTAATATTGCACTTCTTAAACCCAGCTATCACAACACATCACAGGCCTCTGACATAAGGCTTGGACATAGATAGCTCGGTTAGTATCAAGTGCTGCCTAAATCCTTAAATAATAAGCAGATTTGGAGTCTATTTCTCTCAGAAACAACACAGTGATGCCTATGGATTGTAACATGACACCTTTGTGGCAACTCAGCATACCTAAGAGCACTGAAAGACAACATTACCAGTTAATGGAAACCAGTAATCAGAGGGATGTTTGACAAGTTGAGAGTGCTTTGAAAATATATATTATTTCTCAAAAGAATTATGATATTATCCTTAAAGCTAGGCTCCTTACTGTTTCTCCCTATTTCAAATTAAAGATTTATTATATTCTGGTTAAAAAAATAGATTTCTGTATGTCTATTCAGCAACATTTTATATGTGTGGAACAGTTTATAGTTTAAAAAAAAAAAGAAGACATTTTAGCTAAATTATTCCCTTGAATAATCCTGATATTTTGTAACCTTTAAGACAGAAGAACCCAAGACAAAGTGGTTCTAACTGACTGGCTAAGGGCTTGATGAATTCATCACAACTTCTGCCTTAATGTTTTGCAAAATACATGTATCACTACAACATCCTGAAGGTGAAAACAATGTATTTATACAACAGCCTTCAGGAGATCTCACAGACAGTTTTCATTATGGAGTGCAATGTTTTTACTATATACACCAAAGAAAAATAACTGCACTCAACAATAGGGCCTTGAACTTAAAATGTTATCTGAGCAAGCAAACCTAAAATTGGTTGAAGACATGGAGACTCACAACTCGATGGCCACAGTGGGCTTAATCCCCATTTCTTGGTAAATAAATGGCAACAAAAGAATTTAAAAAAAATCCACACAACCTAATAGCTAAACAAAACTCGTGTTCTCTTGCAGTTCTATGTGGTTTTCATTCTAGAAACTTGGAGAAAAGCTAGAATTCTGCTACAGTTGTTCTTTATAGGACTTACTTTGATTATAATCATGTAAATTTTTGTTTGGTTCTGTCTTTCCCACCAGATGATTTCTTTGAAAACAGGAACCATGTTCATTTTGTGCACTGCTGTATTCCCTATGCCGAGCACAAAGACTGGCACATAATAAGCACTCAGTAAATGTTTAAATGAATGAATGAATTTCATCACCATTTCCATTCTCTTTTTTGAACATGTGTCTTAGTTTATTATCTTCTAGCTTGAATGTCATAAAAGCAATTTAAAAGCTGAATTCAATCTATATAATTCACTTTCTTTAATTATTGCAGATCTTGCACCTTCCACACAATTCCACATACTCAGAGAGAAGGAATTCACCAAGTTATAGGGCATCCAGTTTCACTGAGGCCTACAGGCCCATGATCTACTAAAACCCTTCATTTGGAAGGTAAGAGAAGTCACAAAAAAACTGAGTATCTGTGGAGATACACATTGGCATGTGTTTTATCATTATGTGCTTTTAACAGAAAAAAAATCAGGATGAACAAAAGTAGCATTGCTGGAAAACAAAGCACAGGAGAGGGGGTGGAAAAGTGAGTCACTGGCAAGAATCTTTAGTGTGGTGGGGAAAAAAGGGAAGACGTGTATTTCCATACCTCAATTAGCTTGTCTCCTTTGACTACATCCAGATGTAAACCAGGAGGGGGTTTACCTGCCCTGAAAAGTAACAGTGAAAAAATATTTTCAGGGTGAGTTTGTAAATGCCATTTACAATCATTATCCCATTCAACACTGGAGCTCTCTTACCAGCCTATAATTAGTTCATGTTCAAGCAGAAATGTCATCTACTTTACTGTTATTATAGCTCCTTTCTGCATTTGACACTTACCTCCCCAGTGATTCAACTGCTCTAAAACATATTTCAGGGGATCTGTATTTAGAGCAGCACCAAAGAAACCTGTATTTTAACACTGAATTATCTACCTTGGAGAGAAAGCAGCACAGAGAATTCAAGTACTATAGTCGGAGTTGTCTGGTCACTTTGAGTTTGAGCCTAAGATTTGCCACTACCAATAATTACCATACAACGGTAGAATAAATCAGTTGGTGTCTGGGGCTGATCAAGGTAGACTCATCACAGAAGAAACAGAGGGTATTGTCCTGAACTGAGGTCAAACCAGATATGTAATTTAGGCAGTTAGGGCAATCCAAAACTATGCCATGAAATCAGGTACCAATAAATACAAGAGATATTTGTTAACTCTGAACAGGTCATTCTACAGTGGCATGTATAAGGGAACTTTTCTCTATACTCCTATAATCATACCATCCAAGGGAGACAAATATATGTCAAAGCACCTAACACAATGTCTGGTGCACACCAGACGTTAAGGAAATGATAAGTGATCTTATACAGTCTCTTCTAACTATAAATTTACTATCCTGGCCCAGTAAACTTATAGTTAGAAGACATAAGTAAATATTCTGAAATCAATGTGGCAAGGAACCGAAATGGACACAATTTGCAGACTGGAGCAACTCTGTGTTACAGAAGTGCAGAGGGACCCAGAAAATAGCTACACATTCACTTGTTTCCTGTGTTTGCTCCTCTGAAGTTTGAAGAACAATCTTACCAGAGTCCCAACATCTACGCACGCGTTGCGTGCACACACACACAAACACAAATGCATCCATTTACATCTAGCTGAAGATACAACATAGTCATCTCACAAGCCTGACCCAACTCCTATATGGTGGTTGCTGGGAGGACAGTGCATTGGACAAAAGCCCATTTTGTCTGGAAACCAGGGAAAGCCAAGTTACATCCAAAATATGCTTTCTGAACTCCTACTATGTGTCTGGCTCAGGCCTAGGAACTGTGACTCTACAGATACATTAGGCAGCCCTTGAGGGATTCAATATAACGGAGCCAGAGAGTAACACACACAAACAATACACTGTGACGAGCAGACACAGCTCTAACTCGGATGGGTCGCCTTACCGGGCAATTTATATAATTAATCGTGTACTCCACTCAAAGACTAAAATTATTCCATTATTCCCAAGAACTTGAGAAGGGAGGAAAGGGGTTCATCCTAACAAGCAAGGATGCCCTCTGGTGCCCGACTTCGCGCTGGTGGCTAAGAGCACAGGAGTAGGTCAGAGCTGTTCCTGCCCTCAGGGAGCTCCCAGTCAGCGAGAGATAGGCAAGGGCCGCACCAGGCTGCAGTAACAACCGCGGGATGCGAGGCTCTGAAAGGGGATCGGGGCCAGGAAGCTAGCTCGCGCGCGCTCGGGACAGAAAGCGGGGGGCAGGTACCGGGCTCCACAAGAGCACCAGGCACTCAGTCAGGAGTTGGGGTAAGTTCGAGACCAAGGCCCCGAAGCGCCCCGGCAGCCGGCTGACTTCCCGAGGGGCTGCCTAAGCCAGCGCCTCAGAGCCCCCAACTCTGGGTTTCCTCGGTTTCTGGGCCCGGGCTCCAAGCTCCAGGTTCCTCCACACGCCGCCCGGCCCGACAGACACTTCTCCCTCTGTCAGTCCTAAGATGTTTGGGCCGTTCGGCTCGCTGCGAGAAATCAGCCGCCCGGCCGGCACAGGCCAGCGCAGGCCTGGCCACTCCAGCGCTGGTCGCCCCGCCACTCACCAGGTCGGGCAGTCGAACAGCGGGAGGCTGGAGCCGGAGTTCGCGGCTGCCGCCATCTTGCGTCTCCCCCTCCCATTTGGCGGGCCCGAAGCACGCTGGGAAACTGGAAGACCCAGAGGGGGGAGAGGCGGCTTCCCAGCGACCTGTGCGTCTGCGCGCGCGCGCACACACACACCCACGCACGCACGCACGCACCGACGCACAGGGCGCTGTAGTAGCGGTGGACACTGGGATCCCGTTTAGAGGTGTTTTTCAGGGTTTGAGAAAGTTGACCTTCCCCGGAGGCCAGGGCTTCTCTCGGCCGGCAGTTGTCTGAAGAAAATGGGCTCGTAGGGAGGGGTTCGGTTTCCCTCTACGTTCTTTTTGCAAAGACGCTCCCAGGCTCTGAAGTCTTGTGATGCCACCCTTGCCCTGGGCTCGCACCGTCAGCCTTTTGACTCCCAAGATGGAGAGAAGCTAGAGGGTATAGGGCTTAGGGATTGGAAAAACACCGGTCTGCTGTGTCTCCTCTAATGGTCCTGAGAAGCTACCTTTCGGGGTCGTGTAAACTCTATAGACAAACAGCCAGGGACGGATCCAACCAGATGGCAGGCGTCCAGATCATCAAAACGCATGACTGAAAAAGGTTATTTAATCAAGTGGAGGCCTCTTTGGATTTTAAAATTTTGGTCATAGTGACTAGATTGTATAACGAAGACAGGATACAGGTCTGCTTTTGTCCAACAGCTGGGTGAAAGATCATCAGCAGGGCTTCTGGTTGTAATGGCTTATGTCTAATGCTGCTGCTAAGTCGCTTCAGTCGTGTCCGACTCTGTGTGACCCCATAGACAGCAGCCCACCAGGCTCCCCCGTCCCTGGGATTCTCCAGGCAACAACCCTGGAGTGGGTTGCCATTTCCTTCTCCAATGCATGAAAATGAAAAGTGAAAGTGAAGTCGCTCAGTCGTTTCCAACTCTTAGCGACCCCATGGACTGTAGCCCACCAGGCTCCTCCATCCATGGGATTTTCCAGGCAAGAGTACTGGCATATGTCTACTGAGTGCTTATTTGGGCAAGAATTTAGTCTATATGGATCATCTCATTTAATCCTTAAAACTCTCTTTGAAATAGGTATTATGATCCCTGAGGGGAGGCTCAGAGAGACTGAATTGCCCAGAATCACGCTAGAATGAGTGGGATTCAAACCTAAATCTGTATGAGGCCAAAGCCCATGCTCTTGAATCATCACTCTCTCTCACACTTTGATGTTGATATGATCATATTTATTTTATTAGCATGCAACTGAAGCCCAGCACTTTTTCAGTTTTGTAGAAAACATGAGAGGATTATCCAACCTGTTTTTTTCTTTTAAGGAAACCAAATGCAAAATTACTGTTCACCTATAAAGAGGCATTGCACAGCAGATTATCTCTTTCTATGGTGGAGTTCTTGTCCTGATTCCCTACTACTGGTCCTCTAGATTTTAAATCTAACATCAACCTGTTCAAAAGATTTTGCCCTGGGTGACATCTGCAGGCATCAAGATTTAACTGTAGCATATTAACTTAGAATTTAAAATGATCAACTGTTAGGAGAATCACATGTTCCACTGGTCTTCAAAAGCACAATAAACTCATCCAGCAAGGATGTTAACTGGTCAGATCACTTCTTTTTTTGGGGTGGGGGGTGCTGCATGTGTGGCTTTCAGGATCTTAGTTTCCTCACCAGGGATTGAACCCGGGGCCACAGCAGTGAAAGCACCAAGTCCTAACCACTGGACTGCTAGGGAATTCCCTCAGATCACTTATCTAATGAACGGGTTAATATAACCCTTTTCCAGGCCTGTGATTCCAAAGATAGACTAGGCCAATAGTTCTAAACTTGGTTTCAGAGAAACAGGCTATAGCTTCCTTCTTTGAGCACAAGGACTTGATTCTTAAAAAGAATTAAATTGTCTCAAGTGTTTTGAGTATAACAGAAAAGAGAAGGTACTTTTATCTGGAGAGATTGTGTGGGCCTTTGAGGTCCTATGCCCTTTTCAGGCATGAGGTGGTACTGAAGGCATTTCTAGCTGTCAGTGACCTTAATAACATGTCAGCTTTCTTTCAATTTCTCAGCTTCCATGGGTGGTCCATTATTTAATCCCTTATAATGCTGAATATACACCCAAGAAAACTAAAACTATATTCTTACCCTTATAATTCTTTATTCCTTGGCCATTTCCCCTGTCTTCAGCACAGCTAATATTCACACTGACCGCTGATGTGATGTAATGGCACACTTACCTAGGCCTTATAAAGCAAAATGCTCTTTGTTTGGGTACCAATGATGTCAGTACAGATGCAAACTAGAGGACAGCAGTCTAGGAGGTGAACCTTTTGAAATGTAAAGACTGATAGACTAGCTGCCAATGGGTTTTGGTATCTCAAAAAAGATTAGTTTCTTAGACTTTGAGACTTCCTTAGAATAGAATCTAAAGACATAAGGAATATACTGAAATTTAAAAAAAAAACTTCCTTAGAACATCTTTGATATGAATGATCAGATGGAGACACTGAAAAAAAAATTGTTTGTATAGAGATGGTACATCAGGAAACTTCATTTAACCGGATGGTGAACAAAAAATTTACAAGGTGCTAAGAAAAGAAAAGATGTTCATGAAAAGTGAATAGAAATTGCCATTACTCCGGATTGTTAAAGCTTTGTGAAAGAGGTGGTGGAAGGACAGTTTGTATTAATGATGAACAGAGACAGTGTATAGGTCTAAAGGTCTGGTTTTGAAGTCTGTGTGCTTGAGATCAGATCCTGGCGCCACTGCTCCTAAACTGTGTGCCCTTGGCCAGGCCACTTACTACGCCTCAGTTTCCTAATCCATAAAAATAGGACAAGAAAAATACATCTCTTCAATGGTTTTGTGGCTATAAGATGATAAATGTAAAATGTTTAGCATAGTGAATTGTCTGTAGTAAGGGCTTCAATATCACCCCACAAATGACCAAGGAGAGCACTTCCACGAGCCTTTAGACTGTGACCTAACATCACCACCTTTTCATTTTCATAATCTTTTTAAAAAGTGATGCCATTAGCTCAAAGATGACACTTTAAAAAGCCTACTAACATTATTTTTCTCATTTCTCCATGGACTGTAAAAATTTGGTCCTCAATCAGAGTCCCACATTATCAGAGTCCTATCCAACTTTATCTCTTTTAAAAATTAAGTACTATTTTGTCAATCAAATTTCATTTTGGATAAGGATTCAAATGAACTCCTCAGTTGACCTAAAAGCAGATCAAGGGTTAGAATCAAAATCTTTCAAGCTATTCCCTGGCAAGATGGAGATTCTGAAGTAGTTGTAATTCATAGTGCTGGAAAGCAATACTGAAAAATTCTTTGAAACCTTGGGATACCCTAAACATGCTTAGAAAAGCAGGGAGGAAGCAGGTGATTCCTACTCCTAGAAATTGAGTTCTATCTAACACTGAGTTGGGTTCTGGTCTGCATTTAGTGACCAAAAGTAAGTTTCATTTCCATGACTGAGAACTGCCTCTGAACAGAAGAAGGGGGAAAAAAAAAAAAAAAAACTGAAGGGAGAAGGCTCAAGGGGTTTTAATTTGCACTGACTGAAGCATAATTTCATTTTGATATTTTTGCTAGTGGTACAAGGGAGTGTATCTCCACTCCTTAACAAAACAAAACCTGTTCAGGGAGCACAGATCTAGCAGCTAACAAGTTCTTGTTCTCGAATATTCACAGAGGAAGTGGCCCGCATGACACTTCTACTCTACCCTATACTACAGCACTACAGTTTTAATTCACTTGAAGAGAAAACTTTCCATAAAGAAAGGAGAAAGGGAGAAAGAGAAAAGGAAAGGAATACAGACACAAACAGAATTTGTATGTTCAGACTAAACCCTTGTGATCCTTATAATCAGAGAATTTAAAGCTATAAAAGAGCAACTGAGGACACTTGGGGCCTATGGGTTAAGTAACTTGTTCAAATATCTATAGTGAGTAAACGAGAGAATTAAGATTCTCCAGGCCTTCTGTACCCCAGTCTAGTTTTTGACCTCCAAACCAATGGTTTTCAACCATGGTTATATCTGAGAATTATCTGGAGCTTTAAAAGCCCCTATATCCAAGCTATAACCCCCGCTAACTAAATTAGAATCTTGTGGCAGGGGTACTGAAATATCAGTATTTTTTTGTTTCTAATGTGAAGACATAGTTAAGAACATCACTGCCCTAAACCATGGTGCCCTCAAGGTGGATGAAGCACAGATAAGGATGATTCTGTGGACAGGTTTGTTAGGCCCATTTAGCAGAACCTCTTGGTGGCAAGTTCCAGGCCATTGCAATTCTAGGCCAAGGTCATATTTGAGACCCATGATTACTATTACCACACCACCATGGGATTACATAGTATTATAGAACAGAACTATGGTGGCTTCATTTAACCCAAACTGAAAAGTGTTTTGTTTTTTACAATCAAGCCTTTTTTTTTCTTGCCCGGAGTGTTATAAATGATGTATTCAGGTCCAAGTATAATTTAGAGCTGAAGGGGCAGTGATTGTAGAACCAATGAATTAGCTCCGAAGCTGCTGCCTAGGTCTCTGTGACACCCCAACAGCTCTATTCTGTTCTTCAAGGAAAGGGCCTCTTCCACCCCCAAACCAATCCTCACCTGATCTCCAGTTTTCTTGCAGGTCTCAGTTTTTCTCTGGACAGCACATCATCCGATATCTACTGCATTAGGATGTTAACGCATAGAAACTTATAATAGAAGCTTTTAAAATGTTTATTTGTATTATAAGGGTGAAATGATGCAAGAGTGCAAAGAAACTTAAGTATTTAGCCCTTGTTTCCCTGCTGTTCACATTATTTAAGGAAAAGAAGATTAAGTAACATTAAAAGGAATGGAAGAAGTAAATATAAATATACCCAGCCAAATCCTCTAATTCACTAAAGGATGAACTGAAATTGTTGGCCCAATTCACATTTATTGAGAACCTAAAAAAATTACTTCCCCTGTAACTTCCCTGGACCTGTGAAAAAGGGGAGTGGACAACATTTATATTACAAGACAGCAATCTTTTATTGAAACATTTTTTTTGGTCTAAAACTATGCATGGAGAGATTAACCTCTTGTTCATAAATTAAGGTAATTCTAACATCACTATTCCAAACCAATATTATTTACAAAAAAAGAACCTTTTCTTTGCTTTCTTGCCAGTTCACAGGACTAAATTTTAAACCAACTTCAGTCTAGCTTTTAAAATTTCCCTGCCACCAAATGCCCAGCAAACCTTATTAGGGTAGGGGGCAGCCTTTTGATGGCAACAGTCATCATTTACCAGGAATGTACAACCACAACTGAGCAACAACAACAAAAGATTAAATCATTCCAAACAATTCCTATTTGCTTTCCAAAAGCATGCTTTGTCTACTTCTCCCATTCTATACAGACAGGTGGGAGAGGAACGCCACAGAGCATCATAATGTTAATTAAATTAACCTCTTCAAAAGGGGACAAGATGGTTTAGCGTATATATGGATGAACTGCAGTCAATGATACTAACAAGTAATAAACTTTAAACCCAGATTAACACATATCCCCAATAGCTGGCCAGCTCAAATCATTACTTCTCATTTAATCTGGATCACATGTGCAATTTTTTACTCTCTAGTTAAATACATCGCCAAAATTTTTCAAAGCATATAGGGAACAGGCTTCTTAGAAATTCAAATTAAAATGTTAAATAATAAAAATTGCTGGCTTATTATACAGTTTCTGACAAACTCCAATGTGCTGGGTGACCGAAAGTAATTCTATCTCAGTTGCTAGTAAAAAGGTAAATCTTGTATATACATAAAAAGACAATATTACAAGACTGTAGTGTTATCCTACCAAAACAAGAGTATCTAGAATGGAATTTTAAGTAAACACTTGGGATGATGAGCAATCAGAATACAAGAGAAAAGAAAATCCACATAAATTAATTCTTAATTTGAGAAATCAATAAAATGTATACACAAATTGATAAATACTGTCTCCATAGGTCACTAATTCCAAGGACTAGTTAGTAGTTAGTTTCTAACTAAATTATTACAAGACATTCTGGTGTATTCTCTTTTCTTATGATCAGTTTGTTCTGGCAAGACTCCAACAAGCACTTGCCCTTGAAACAGCTCAGCGGGAGAAGGCTGGAGGCAATCACTTCATTTATTAACTAGCCACAAAATAAATCCAAAGATTACAATAATCACTGACAGGACAAGCACCAGGATACAGATCTTCTTGCGAGATTTTTTCTGAGGAGAGAAATATGTAAAGAAGACACTCATGAAACAAGTAAAAAATGTTTATAAGACTCCAAGAGTGCTTCATCAATCGGCCTCCTGGTAATGCAAAATTAAACTCTGTGTATGATTATGCAGACACCTTCTCAAAAATCTCAAGGTACCAGTGCTAGACAGCAGTGCAAGTCCTCATTCAATGCTCCCAAATACAATTTGCAAAGGCACTGTTTATATCTATGTTGCAAGGTGTTATTTGCCATAAAATAAGTTATTTGTACATGTGTATTTGAATAAAGGTTTTATACCTATTATAAAATTTTATGTTCACTGTAAAAAACAGACAAGGAGAAGAGAAAATAATTACCCACAGATAAAACAGCTGACATTTTAATTGTATTTCCTTCTGATCTTTTATCCAGGCACATTTATCTGAAATAATTGGGACTATACTGTATCATGTCTGATGGTTTTCTCACTCAATATTTTAGAATAAAATTTGTGACATTATAAACTCTTCATAAACATCTCTTTTACTTCCCACATAAAATAACATGAAGTGGATGTATATAATTTACTTGACTGTTCTTTACTGTTGGATATTAAAGTCATCACTCACTTTTTAAAAGGAAACTATTGTTAAATACAATTTCTTTAAGAACAGTCCCGGGGAAATAAAATTGTCTTAGGAACATGGTAAATGACTAAATGCTATTTGTTTCTAAAAAGCCATGCAACACCAGATTGAGGAGAAATGAGAAGGACCTCATTCACAACATGTGTAAACTGAGGTGAAGACCCGGATAAAGTTTGTAAAACCAGAGTTTCAAATAATATGTAGAAAAATACCACTTTACAGAAAGTAGAACAATTAACCCCTAGGTGTTCACAGCAAAATAACCCCCATATGATAAGCCCCAATTAAGTCATACATAAACAGCAGTCCAAGTTGAGTCTCTGTCCATTTTCTGTGGCAACAGTCAACATACATTATCTGCAAAGTCCTACTTTGTAACTATTACTATCCTAACTGAAACAAATTTCAGCTGTGTAGGTTAGAAAATTAGCCTTACCCCAAACTAGGTATCATGCTAGCTTATGGGGATACCTTTGTAGCTAAGAGGCTTCTATGTCAGTTTATTCAAAGTTTGATGCCTTTTTTGTAGATCTCTGCAAAGGAAAATACTAAAAATGGAGCTGGGATGGCAATTATGACTACCTGCCTCCAGCTTAAGACTGAACAAACGGCTGCAGCTGCTCAGTGTCGGTGACTCCGACGGCCCCTACAGACTACAGCACAGAGGGATTTTCTTTTGTACCTGCTTTTACCTGATAGTAAGCAGCTCGCTGTAGCTGGTCAGTGGCTCTTTCTACATGCACCTCTGAGCTTTCCACGTTGGCTTCTATGCTGTCTGCAAAAAAGAAGGGCAGTGGATGTTTTAGCACAGTCGGATGTTTCAAGACTGCAAACTGAAGAGAATTCTGATGCTAAGGGTCCTGTTCACCACCATCACTCCAACTATCCAGCCATGAGATCAAAAGTTACCAGCCCCATAAGAGAACAGCCCTCTTCTTTGGAAATAAACACTGAAGAATTATTTAGAGGTAGAGGGTTATGAAGTATGCAAATCATCCACAAACAGTTCAGAAAAAAATCAGGTAAATATATAGAGTGCAAATAAAAAGCAAATGGGGTAGAATGTTAATAAGACGTAAATCTAAGTAAAGCTTATAAAGGAGTTCCTTGTTATTTTCATTTTTGCAACTTTCTGTGAACTTGAAATTATTTCCAAATAAAAAGTTTTTTTAAAAAAGGGTTTCGAATCCCATAGTTGTGCAAGTTTCTGCAGATAAAAACTGAGAAGCTGACAGCTATTTCCCTAAACAGCCAAAGACTTACCATGAGGCTATGGCAAGTGAATGGACTATTCATGGAAGCTTCATTTTAACTTCCACATTTGACAATGTAAGAAAATTTCTAAGAAAATGAATTTAGTGATTTTTTGAATGGTATTCCTAGATTTCTAAGACACAGCTTACTGACTTCTTTGCATACAAAAACTATCCACTCACCTTTATGTTAAAGGTATCAATAATACATACCAATGAGATCACCTTGGTCGTGGATCATCATGGCCAAATCTTTAAATATCTGATTGACATCCAAAATATCAGCCTAAGGAACACACACACAAAAAAATTAACCAACATTAAGTAACATGTTGGAAGATTCATTTCCTCTACTTACCTAAAGTTCTGGCTATTAACATAACACGTGTGTTTTTAAAGCTTATAAATCATGCTTTCTCTATAAACAGAAAATGAAAATAAAGTAATTATTAACACTTACTAAGTGACTTCTGTATGCAGAGTACTATGCCAGGTAGGTAATTAGAAGTACAGTCTCTTGGAGCCTATCAGTTACAGAGGACTGTTAACCCTCCACAGTCTTGTTCAACCTTAAATTAAGAACTTCTTTGGACCTCCCTACTAAAATGTGGACAATTACAGTACCCATCTCATAGGGTTTTCAGAAGTACTAAATAAAAAATTCTTAGAACTATGCAATAACCACTTCGTAAGTGTTAGCTATTAGTAACTATTACTTAACTGGTCTTTTGGAGAAGGAAATGGCAACCCACTCCAGGATTCTTGCCTGGAGAATCCTGTGGACAGAGGAGCCTGGTGGGCTGCTGTCCATGGAGTCGCACAGAGTCGGACACAACTGAAGTGACTTAGCGTGTGTGCGTAACTGGTCCTCATGACAACCAATAAGACATGTATTATCTCCATTCTATAGAAGAGCAAAGTGAAGGCTCAAAGAGGTTTAATGACTTGTCCTAAGGTCTCACAGCTAGCATGTGGCAAAACTGAGAATTAAAAGTTCGTGATGGGCTTCCCTGGTGGTCCAGTGATAAAGACTCCATCTGCCAAGGCAGGGGACACACGTCTGATCCTTGGCCTGCACTCTAGAGCCTGTGCTCTGCAACAAGAGAAGCCACCACAATGAGAAGCCTGCGCACCACAACAAAGAACAGCCCCAGCTCTCTGCACCTAGAGAAAGCCCTCGGGTAGCAATAAAGACCCAGCACAGTCACAAGTAAATAAATAAATAATCTTTTTAAAAGTTCACGATGTTTGAATTAATCATTCAGTAACTCTATGAAGTTCGTGTCTTCTTTGAGGATAATGAGGCTCAGAGAGGTTATGTAACTTGTCTAGTCATACAACTCATCAGTGAGGAAACTAAGCACTGCAGCCAGGATGATATTCCTAAAGCCCACACTCTTTCAATAAGCAATTCGCTGCCTCTCAGATGCTACAATTAAAAAAAAGATACCTTCAAAGCAATGACTTCCTGATCACAACTTGGCAAGAACAGTTCTAGCCAGCACCTCAGTTACTTGTTAAGAGTCTACTATAGTTAGGACAGTTGGCTAGTTGCTGTCAGTATAAAAGGGCTTAATAATAGTTATCTGCGGGTGGAGGTGGGGTGGAGGGATCAGTATATAATAAGATAAGAAGAAAGGGTATTATATGGTAAATGACTAATAAATGGTATAGCATTTACCTCAAGCAGAGAAGGAAGACTACGGCAGAAGAGGCAGGACTTAAGAAGCCATATACATAGAAAGGTAACTTGGTTAAAGAACAAACAGCCCAGTTTGGCTATAACATGGGTGTGATATTATGATATAAGAAATATATATTTGATCTTTGTCCCAATCCCAGCACTGAGCTCCTAAAATTTTTTTCTAACTGATAAAAGAGATAAAGATGTCCTTTTTTATTCAAAACAAACCCTTTCAACCACTCCTGAGTTTATGTTAATAGCTTGGCTTTTGGAAAACCCCTAAGGATGGGGGCTATTTGCCTGGGAACCAACCTGGTGTTTAGTTGGTTGGAACTTTCAGCCCCAATTCCAACCTCTGGGGAGGGGAGGAGGGCTCAAGGTTAGATCAATCACCAAAGGCCAATTATTTAATCAATCATGCTTATGTAACCAGAAGTTCAGAGAGCGTCTTGGTTAGTGAACACATGGAGATATGGGGAGTGTAGTGGGCCTGGAGAGGGCATGGAAGCCATGCACATGTGTGTGCTCAGTCACTTCAGTCGTGTCTGATTCTTTGTGACCCCATGGACTATAGCCCACCAGGCTCCTCTGTCCATGGGATTCTCCAGGCAAGAATACTGGAGTGGGTTGCCATGTCCTCCTCCAGGGGATCTTCCTGACCCAGGGATCGAACCCGCGTCTCCTGAATCTCCTGCACTGCAGGCGGATTCTTCGCCACTGAGCCACTGGGGAAGCCCCATGGAAGCCATGTACCCCTGGCCACATACTTTGCCCTATGTATCTCTTCCGTCTGGCTCTTCCTGAGCTGTATCCTTTTATAATAAACCAGTAACCTAATGAGTAAACTGTTTTCTTGAGTTCTGTGAGCTGCTCCAGCTAATTAATCAAACCCAAGGAAGGGGTCGTGAGAACTTCCAATTTCCAACCTGCTGGTCAGAAGCACAGGTGACAACCTGGATTTGCGACTGGCACCTGAAGTCTCGGAAAGGGGGTCAGTCTTGTGGGACTGAACTTTCAATCTGTGGGATCTGAGGCTAACTCCAGGAAGACAGTATTAGAACTAAGTTGCACTGTAGCACATCACTAAGCCTGATGTGGGGGAAAAAACACATATTTGGTGACCAGAGTGTGGGAAGGATAGAGTGGGAGCAAAAGAGAAACACACCAGAGTGTGTTGCTGCACTGTTAGAGCAGGGTTTGCATGTTAGATGCAGGAAATGACTGGACACGAAAGTGCAACGGCTAAGGAATTAGACCTTGATTCTGTTGAATGTGAAGTGCCCATGACACTCCTCTCCTCAGCTCCACGCATCTCATTCTACTCTCGGCTGGACGGGATTTCTCATGTTAAAGAATCAATTAGATGATTAGTAGCAATAGATGAAAAAGAAAATACATGACATCTTTGAAGTCAAACTTCAGGCTTTCCCTGATGGCTCAGCCGGTAAAGAATCCACCCGTAATGCAGGAGACAAAGGAGATATGTGTTCGATCCCTAGGTTGGGAAGATCCCCTGGAGTAGGAAATGGCAACCCACTCCAGTATTCATGCCTGGAGAATCCCATGGACGGAGGAGCCTGGTGGGCTATAGTCCACGGGGTCGCAAAGAGTCGGACACGACTGAGTGACTTTACTTTCACTTTCTTCAATAAAAAAAATAAACTAAAAAAAAAAAGAAGTATCAAGAATAAAAAAACAGAGGGCTCTAGGGCAGTGTATCTCAACCTTGACTGCACTTTGTAATCACCTGGGAAGTTTGTAAGATAAAAAATGGCCTCACCCAGGGCTTCCTGTGGATGTTTGTCTATTTTTAACCTACAAAAAAATTAGAAAATCACACGCAGTTCAAACTAGTAATTGGTGGGTGGATGAGAAGAGCTGGGGCATTAAAAAAAAAAAAATCTCCAAGTGATTCTAAAAGTGCAGTCAGGTTCAGAACCACTACCACAGACGAAGGTCAAGGAGGAGATCAAAGTTTCTCCTCTCTACAATCCTCCTCCCCACACTGCCCCCAAGATGGCAGTCTTCCATCTCCATGGAGAAAAGTACTCATGTTTAAGGATATTTTACTGGTCATCATGCAAAAAATTAAAGTTGGAAACTCAGGTAAGAAAGGCCTTGAGACCTCTCTCTCAACCCTCACCTCAAAAATTGTTCCGTTTCTCTGACACACTGATGCGATACCCACAATTTGGGATTGGACTTTCGGATGCACAAAAATGGAGGAAATTTGTTGGCCTGTCTTTATTCTGGGTTATTCAGACTAAGCAAAGGGCTCTTCATAGAGGCCCACCGAACCTAGAGATTGGCATTGAGGTTAGGGGACAATGTCTTAATAAAATATTTGTTGGCCTTGCTCTGTTCTCTATGGGTATTCCCATGGAGACCATATAAAATATGGTGACTGAGGAGGGGGTCCAGGTATCCTCAGGCACCATGACCAATACCATCCTAGTGAAGTGTGAAAGTTGCTCAGTCATGTCCGACTCTTTATGACCCTGAATCCTCTTTGTGGCCTGAATTCTCCAGGGCAGAATACTAGAATGGGTAGCCGTTCCCTTCTTCTCCAAGGGGATCTTCCCAACCCAGGGATTGAACCTAGGTCTCCCGCATTGCAGACGGATTCTTTACCAGCTGAGCCACCAGCGAAGCCCAAGAGTACTGGAATGGGTAGCCTATCCCTTCTCCAGCGGATCTTCCCGACCCAGGAATCAAACCAGGGTCTCCTACATTGCAGGTGGATTCTTTACCAGCTGAGGTACCAGGGAATCCTGACACGATCATAAGAGTAGTTCAAATTCACCATGATTACACTGAGACATAATATGCAAACTGTACAACTCATTTCATCCTTTCTCATAATCACTGAGAGAAAAACCAGATTGCAGATACACTGAGTCAAACAAAAAACATGACCTGGCCCTCACCTCCAGCTGCCGAATTGCCGTCTCCCTCTCCTTAATAAGCTCCAGGTCCTGTTCGGTGATGGCCACCTCATCCTCCTGTCTCTGCATCTGGTTCCACTCCTCATGGCTGCAGGGAGACAAGCACATGGGCTGATTCCTCCCCGCAAAGGTGGACCTAAGACATATCATCTCTAGAGTCAGCAGAGCCTGTCCAAAGACAGTACCAGGCCTCCAAGTCCTCTGGTAACAATACAAGTCCCTAGGGGTTACATTCTTCACATCCAGAGGGAAAGAACTGGTAACACCAAGAAAACCAAGTCTCAACTTTCATGGGCAAAACTAAGAGGAGGCAGAATTACAAGGGATGGGACTCCTTGCTGTTTCCATTCAGGGATATACTCTATAATCTTGCTAGACAAGAAGCGGGCAGAGATTTGAAATCTCTGGCCCATTCTCTCCCAGGGCACTCTCAAAGTGCAAAATGTGTTGCCATCTCAGGTACTAAATGGGTAGAGAAGAGCAGGTTAAGTGACCTGTCAGTGCCTCACCAATTAGTCTGACAGAATCATATCTCCTGGTTTTCAAGGATTTCTTTGAGGCTGTTAAATGTCTCATAACAGAAAACCAAAATGAAAAAGCTAATGAAATGTTACAACTCTTCTTTTCTGGTACCATATTTAGAAGAAAGGCATATGACTTACGAGACATGCACTTTGAAAATTCAGTATTAAGCACCTTTCCAGTAGTACACATAAATCACATGCCATCTCCACAATACTTAGAGAATTTTCTCCATGTGCTGGAGATACAAAACTGAGTGAGAGAGCACTCCAGGCCTCTGAGGTGCTCACAGTATAGTGACAGCAAGACAGATGCATACCTGTGACAAAATACTTTATGTTCTGAACTAATACCATCAATACATTTCTATGGAATTAATTAATTCAGTTTGGAGGAGAAAGGAGATGTCTTGTAGATAAAAAATCATTTGCTTTTTCCAGGGTTGCCTCCATTTTAGCGATGAGTAAACAGAAACCCAGGAACTTTGAAGAACTTATATCTGAATTGCAGGTAAAATCTCAGCCCTCCTAAATTGTAGGTTTTGGGGGTCTCTATTTATTCCTCTTGAGCCAAACCCTCTCCTCAACACACAGACATCAGAGATTTCTTGAAAATTTTTTATTCACTTTGAAATTATCCCTTTCATAATTCAAAGATCATGGAAAAGCCCACTGTTTTGACTTTTTTAATTTGATGGATTATAAATTACCTACCCCAGGGCTCTTGAGAGTCCCTTGAACTGCAAGGAGATCAAACCAGTCAATCTTAAAGGAAATCAGTCCTGAATATTCATTGGAAGGACTGATGCTGAAGCTGAAGCTCCAATACTTTGGCCATCTGATGCGAAGAACTGACTCACTGGAAAAGACCCTGATGCTGGGAAAGATTGAAGGCAGGAGGAGAAGGGGACGACAGAGGATGAGATGGTTGGATGGCATCATCAACTCGATGGACATGAGTCTGAGCAAGCTCCGGGAGTTGGTAATGGACAGGGAAGCCAGGCGTGCTGCAGTCCATCGGGTCGCAAAAGAGTCAGACACGACTGAGCGACTGAACTGAACTGACCCCGGGGTCCCTTTATTTTTCCTCCTTTTTTCTCACTCATTTTTAAAATTGAAAGTAAGTATAAAGTATAAAATCCCATCTCAACTATCTACCTTAGAATAATTCCTTTACCTGTCAAAGGAGACGAGCTGTTCCTCTCTCTGCCTCTCCTCCGCCTAGAAAGTAGATGGCATCATTGCTGCTGTTATTCACAAACATGTCACAGACACAGACACACACACTCACATACACACAATGGCCTCCTTTAGCTACAGTATGAAGAAGCAACATCCTTTGGCTCTGATAGGATCTATAAGATGACACAGGGCTCTGGCAATCTGTCTTGACTGAGAAATAGGTGTGAAGTAGTCAAAAGCCAATCTGCACTCCACTTTGGGTTCAGAATCAAAACTATACTAAGTAGGATGGAGAGAACATGGTAAGAGAAAGGAATAAAAATTAATAACAGTGATAACTTATTTTAAAATTTGGAGATAGGTGGATTAAGAGGAAGAATTGAAAACATGCAAGCAAACAAATTTTCAGAACTTGTAAAGATTTTTTTTAAAAAAATAGACCTTTAAAGCATATCAGGTTCTAAAGTGACAAAGTGACTTCAAAAATCAGTCTAATGATACATTATTTTTGTAATTTAACAACCAAGAAAAAAAGTTAAGAGCAATCTATTTTTAAAAAAAACCTTCCCTTTTTTTATGATAACAGTAATCAAAAAGCAAAATAAAGACAATTTCAAAATTATACCCACCCAGAGGAATACAGTGGGGTTTTTAAAATTATTATTAGTTTTCCCTCTCTCCCCAGATCAAGAAACGAAACACTGCTAGTGTCCTAAAGCCTACCTCTGTGCCCTTCTCCAATAACCACCACCTCCCTCTCCTCCATAGTCACCATTATCCTGGCTTTTTGGCCACCATTTTCTTGTATTTTTAAAATACTGATACATATCAATATTTAATATTGTATCTGATTTTGAATTTTACATGAATGGAATTATACTGTTTGTATTCTTTCATGCTTTGATTGGATCACATTAGATCACGCCAGATCCATCCCTGATGTAAATATAACTATGGTTCATTTTCCCTGTTGTAATATATTATAGTACCACCACATATTTATCTCTTCTATTGTTAATTGACATTGGAGTGTTTCTGATTTTTGACTACTACAAATAATGTTGCTATGAACACTCCTGTACTTATATCCTGGTACAAACATACAGAGTTCTCTGGGGTAGAACGGCTGGGTCATAAGGAGTTCTGAAGTTACAGTCAAATGTTTTCCAGTGGTTGTTTCAACTCACTACCACTGGTGGAAGGAAAGTCCCTGTTACATTTCATCCTTTGTGTACCCTGGGCTGTGCACTACACTGCAGAAATTATTTGCCGGTATTCTTTGGGGGCTAGAATAAAGGTGTCTGAACAGAGATGATTTTGTCTGGCACGAAGGTACTCGACCAGACCACGACTACTGGAAGCTTCAGGCCTTTGGACCATTCAGGTGGTATGAATTTGGACAGCAAATCTGCCTGAAGGTTACTCTGTGGTACAATTTACTGTCTGGATTTCCCCTCCCTCTTGCCGTCCTCAGTGCTAACGCAATCTTTTTAGCAGTCTGCTAGGAGAAAGGAAGGCTTACTTTTCATTTCTTTTAGGGCCCAGTTTAATTTGAGCAGCACCTTCTTTTACAATATCCACCTTGCATGGACCCATTACTTTGACTTCATGCCATAAGGACATCAAAACTGAATTCACGTTTGCCCTCAGTAAATGTACTCAGTGGAAAAGTAGTTTTTTTCAGTGCTCTGCTTATCTCTATGGGTTCACACCTTCTCTTAGGCTTTGATCTTAATATTTTCATGGCTCTTCAATATTTTTGAGATGTTGGGTTGTTAAAATCTAGTATCTGTTAATTCTTTTCAAAGAGAAGGCTAGTCCAAATAACCTAGCCTGCTACATTCTAGGAAACGGATTTATCCTTTCTTTTTAAAAAGCTTTTAACATAAGATCAATATGACAATGAGAAAGGAAAAAGAAAATTACACATAATTCTACCTGTCATTTTTGTAAATCTTTGTGCATACTCCTTTCCAGTCTTTGACCGTATATACACTTTTTTAACAAAGGTTATACCAATCTGACATTTTCATAGCAGCTAATGTCCATGTTTATTATTTGGAGGGATAGAAAGTAAAGACAAATGGTCAAAATTTTTTTTTTAAACTTAGGAAAGAACATCCTGAAATTTACAGAGGTCTTCTTTTGGAAATAAACTCACAGAAAGACGAGATCCAGCTCTTGCTCGGGCAATGCTCTCCTTCTCCTTTTCAGACACCCTTCTCTGCACAGCCTGGAAACTGTTTAAGGCTGCAGAGAAGTCATTCATGAGACGTTCCTTCTGAAGTTTCTGCTGGCGCTGGGAAATTAAACAAGAACTTAAAATTTCATATTAACCCAGAATCATTTGGTTTTAATTCCCTTTAAAAGCAAAAGTACACCCCCTAAAAATTCCCAACTAGGAAAAGAACTATGAAATAGGCTCTTCCTTAAATGAATGAACTTGCTCTTTTCTAACTCAAATCTCTAGTTAATACTAAAGGCCAAGTCAGAGTTTTCTTTCTTTCATTCTGACAAACCTGTGAACTAGGTGTCTTTTACCTTGTAAGGGAATCTCAGAGGGAACCACAGTTCAGAATTTTGGTTCCCAGGAGAATCTAAAAGCAGAATAAACACCTATGGATTTAGACTGGACTCAAATAGAGACTGTTTCCTTGCCAACATGTTAAAAACTGTATTCATCTATAGTTAGTTCACAGCTTACCTGAACACCATAGAATCATTTGCCTTCACACTATAGTGAGGTTCAAAATCTTTGAGAACCTAAAACTTATTCTGCAGAGTTACAGGCTATGTTTACTTAGCTGACTGATACTATGTCTCAAAAAGCACATCCTGAGAGCACCTGCTGTAGTCAATTGGTACTACAGGTTATACAGAGGCAAGTATAATCAGTAAGAATCCAAGTGGTCAAGGCCTCAAGAGGTGGTGGACACTAAGGGAAGAGTAAGGCATGAATGGTAGAGAGAAGGCGAAAGGCAAAGCCATGCAAGGTAACTGTGCGAGCAAAGGTATGGTGGCAGAAATTTGCAGAGGATTTATAAAAAGGTAGTTTGACTGGAACCAAAGGTTTTTTTCATGAGAATAGCTAAAAGATAAAACTGAAAAAATAGGGAAGGGGCTGGCCACTGCAGGTTTTATTTTTATCTTTTAAAGATTTGCTTACTTGGCCATACTGGGTCTTAGTGGCACACGCAGGATTTTTGATTTTCATTGTGGCATGCAGGGCTTCCCAGGTGGCGCTAGTGATAAAGAACTCGAGTGCCAACCCAGGAGACTAAGAGATGGGGTTCCACTCCTAGTCTGGAAGATCCCCTGGAGTAGGGCACAACAATCCACTCCATATTCTTGCCTGGAGAATCCCATGAACAGAGAAGCCTGCCAGTCTACAGTGCATAGGGTCACAAAGAGTCAGATATGATGGAGCGACTTACCACGCATGCACTGAGGCATGCGGGTTCTTTAGTTGTGGCCTGTGGAGTTTTTAGTCGTGGCATGTGAACTATTAGGTGTGGCACGCAGGATCTAGTTTCCTAAGGATCGAACTTGGGCCCCCTGCATTGGGAGGGCGGAGTCTTGGCCACTGGACCACCAGGGAAGTCCCCACAGCAGGTTTTATTTTATTTTTTAAATTTATTTTTGGCTGTCCAAGTCTTTGCTGCTTCACACAGGCCTTCTCTAGAGCGGGGGTTACTCTTTGTTGCAGTGCGAAGGCTTCTCAATGCAGTGACTTCTCTCATTGCGGAACACAGGCTCGGTATTTGTGGCTCACAGACTTAGTTGCTCTGTGGCATGCAGGATCTTCCCAGATGAGGGACTGAACCCGTGTCCTCTGCATTGGCAGGCAGACTCTTAAACACTGGACCACCAAGGAAGCCCAGCCGCTGCAGGTTTTAAATGCCAAGCTAATGAGTTTGGGATTCAACCTCTAAATAACAAAGAGCAATGAAGATTTCTATGAGCGGAACATGATGTGTACAAAATGATAACTTAGAAAGATGAGTCCACGATGGTGAACACAATGGAATGGGAAAATGAAATAAGTCAAAAAGATGACCACAATAATCAAGGTTTAGGGTTAGGAAGACATGGTATCAATAATGAGAACACAAAGAAATGAGTCTAAAAAACATGCGACTGGCTGTGGGGAAAGGAGAATAAAGTCAAAGGATGACTCACATTTCACACCTGGGAGAGAGATGGTAACACTGAAAGCAAATTTAGATGAGGGACTTTTTATCCCATTCCTGAGATTTTAATTTTTACATAAACATTAAATAAGAGAGGGGAAAAAACATCATTCCCTCTCACTATCCAAAAATATTATCTTTTAAGTATATCATAAACATTTTCCATGTTAACATACTCTTCACAATTTGGCCTTTGCTACATCAGTTCAGTTCAGTCACTCAGTCGTGTCCGACTCTTTGCGACCCCATGAATCGCAGCATGCCAGGCCTCCCTCTCCATCACCAACTCCCGGAGATCACTCAGACTCACGTCCATCGAGTGAGTGATGCCATCCAGCCATCTCATCCTCTGTCGTCCCCTTCTCCTCCTGCCCCCAATCCCTCCCAGCATCAGAGTCTTCTCCAATGAGTCAATTCTTCGCATGAGGTGCCCAAAGTACTGGAGTTTCAGCTTCAGCATCATTCCCTCCAAAGAAATCCCAGGGCTGATCTCCTTCAGAATGGACTAGTTGCATCTCCTTGCAGTCCAAGGGACTCTCAAGAGTCTTCTCCCTGTC
>NW_011495069.1:9947701-9960107 GCF_000754665.1 Bison bison bison | reverse complement strand
GCTGCAGTCACCATCTGCAGTGATTTTGGAGCCCAGAAAAATAAAGTCTGACACTGTTTCCACTGTTTCCCCATCTATTTCCCAGGAAGTGATGGGACCGGATGCCATGATCTTAGTTTTCTGAATGTTGAGCTTTAAGCCAACTTTTTCACTCTCCACTTGCACTTTCATCAAGAGGCTTTTGAGTTCCTCTTTACTTTCTGCCATAAGGGTGGTGTCATCTGCATATCTGAGGTTATTGATATCTCTCCTGGCAATCTTGATTCCAGCTTGTGTTTCTTCCAGTCCAGCATTTCTCATGATGTAGTCTGCATAGAAGTTAAATAAGCAGGGTGATAATATACACCCTGGCAATCTTGATTCCAGCTTGTGTTTCTTCCAGTCCAGCGTTTCTCATGATGTACTCTGCATATAAGTTAAATAAGCAGGGTGATAATATACAGCCTTGACGTACTCCTTTTCCTATTTGGAACCAGTCTGTTGTTCCATGTCCAGTTCTAACTATTGCTTCCTGACCTGCATACAGATTTCTCAAGAAGCAGGTCAGGTGGTCTGGTATTCCCATCTCTTTCAGAGTTTTCCACAGTTTATTGTGATCCACATAGTCAAAGGCTTTGGCATAGTCAATAAAGCAGAAATAGATGTTTTTCTGGAACTCTCTTGCTTTTTCCATGATCCAGCGGTTGTTGGCAATTTGATCTCTGGTTCCTCTGACTTGTCTAAAACCAGCTTGAACATCAGGAAGTTCACGGTTCACATATTGCTGAAGCCTGGCTTGGAGAATTTTGAGCATTACTTCACTAGCATGTGAGATGAGTGCAATTGTGTGGTAGTTTGAGCATTCTTTGGCATTGCCTTTCTTTGGGATTGGAATGAAAACTGACCTTTTCCAGTCCTGTGGCCACTGCTGAGTTTTCCAAATTTGCTGGCATATTGAATGCAGCACTTTCACAGCATCATCTTTCAGGATTTGGAATAGCTCAACTGAATTCCATCACCTCCACTAGTTTTGTTCATAGTGATGCTTTCTAAGGCCCACTTGACTTCACATTCCAGGATGTCTGGCTCTAGATGAGTGATCACACCACTGTGATTATCTTGGTCGTGAAGATCTTTTTTGTACAGTTCTTCTGTGTATTCTTGCCACCTTTTCTTAATATCTTCTGCTTCTGTTAGGTCCATACCATTTCTGTCCTTTATTGAACCCATCTTTGCATGAAATGTTCCCTTGGTATCTCTAATTTTCTTGAAGAGATCTCTAGTCTTTCCCATTCTGTTGTTTTCCTCTATTTCTTTGCATTGATCACTGAGGAAGGCTTTGCTACATAATACTCCATTAAGTTGATCTAGTGAATTTTATGTAAGCATTCCTTCTAGATTGTTCTATTTTTAACTATTACAAATAAATAAAGCTAAAGTAAGGCCTATTGTAACAGCTAATATTTATACAGTGCTTATCACATATCATATTGTTATAACTACTTTATATAATAACTCATTTAATCCATATATCAACCTATACTATTAAAGTACCTATTTGACAGATCTGGAAAATGAGGCACACAGAGGTTAAGCAATTTGCCTAGGATCATATAGTAAATGGCAGGGGTAGAATTTAAATCCAGGAAACCTGGCTCCAGAGTGCATAGCTGGTTTTTTTTCCCTTAGAACTTGGAACATTTGCATGAGTGGAAATATTAGGTCAAAAGGCACAAACTTTTTTTTATGACAGTAAGTACTGTCAGTCAGCTTAGTGAGGGGTTTGGGTGAAACAGAAGGGATTTATTAGCGTATCAAAGAAGAGATGTCAGAGCAGGAATTAGCGATATGGGCCAAGTACTCAGAGGTGCAGGGGCGAGGGACGGAAAAAGATTTGGGGACCACAGTCATAAAAGTCACAGGAAGCTCATAAAAGTAGAAAAGACTCCTGGGGGAGAAAGCATAAAATAACAAAATTAGAGGATCACTGGTTGTGCCTTGGGGCACACCCACTTCTAGGAAGACACAGAGTCAGAGAAGCTGAGACTCAACCTGGGGTAAGAGAGACAAAAGACCAGAAAGGGGTCACCAGAGTCGGGAGACATGAAAACTACTTTGTCGTCTTTACTATGGAAATCATGGGAAGAAAAAGGAAGTTTCAGTAAAGACAGGATGAACAGGAGGATCAAATAAAACAAAGAGAGATGAATAAAAACGCAGAAAAACCCCACTGGATTTGGCAATTAGAAGATCACTGATAATAGTGCATAAGTATGAAAGAAATGTGAAAGTACGATGTATGTTTTGATAGTGCAGTAGCAAAAAGATGAGTGACAGGGCTAAGATTAATTAGATAAAGAAACAACTGAAAAGGAAAAGAATATTCAGCACAATAGGAGGAAAGGAATCCAGGATTCATATTTCACCAGAAATAATACCTCTGTGGATTTATGTTCTTAATGATCCAAACTTTGCCAACAAAGGTCCATCTGGTCAAGGCTATGGTTTTTCCAGTGGTCATGTATGGATGTGAGAGTTGGACTATAAAGAAAGCTGAGCGCCGAAGAATTGATTCTTTTGCTCTATGGTGTTGGAGAAGACTCTTTAGAGTCCCTTGGACTGCAAGGAGATCCAACCAGTCCATCCTAAAGGAAATCAGTCCTGAATATTCATTGGAAGGACTGATGCTGAAGCTGCAACTCCAATACTTTGGCCACCTGATGCGAACAGCTGACTCACTGGGAAAGACCCTGAGGCTGGGAGAGACTGAAGGCGGGAGAAGGGGACCACAGAGGATGAGATGGTTGGATGGCATTACTGACTCAATGGACATGAGTTTCAGTAAACTCTGGATGTTGATGATGGACAGGGAGGCCTGGCAAGCTGCAGTCCATGGGGTCACAAAGAGCTGGACACGACTGAGCAACTGAACCGAACTGAATGATCCAAGATAATGGAAGGAAACAAGAAGATGCATAATCCAAAAATAATTTCTATTTGATTTTGGAATACATTAGATTTTTTTTTTAAAGGAGATTGAACTTTCTATGTTGCTTAGGCTACTATTTAACACTTTGCTGTTATTCAGTTGCTCAGTCATGTCTGACTCTTTGAGACCCTGTGGACTACAGCACATTCTGTTGACATCAGACTCTTAGATTCCCTTTTTTTACTGCTAAAACTATCTACAAGAGTGTATTCCCTATGTGTACAGCTGGGAGAGGAAAGGGGTTGATTTGGGAACAGTTTGAAAGAATGAATGACAAGGGGAACTGGTCCAGTATGAGAAACAACCAACACAAACAGCACACAGGCAGAGTCAAAGGGCGGCTATGCTAAGGTTACTACTTTGCAGCGCGATGACAAAGCACCTAGTTTGGGTTCTGGTCTTTTGTGCGAGGGGATGCCAAGAATCCAAAGACTGAACACATACTTCATTAAACGCCTTGTCAGGATTGAGTTAAACTGACGATTTTCAAGCTTTTTTAATGGAGATCCAGAATAAAAATGTGACATCTTGATCTAGCATCGTATATACACATATGTGTGAAACAAAAAAGTTTCATGTAACAGTACTTCCCTTAATTACATGGTTACACACTCTGATATTTCTATTCTTTCATTTCTTTTAAATGGCGATCACAATACACTAAAAGTATATTATGTTCCAACAATTACAATTCACAGACAACCCAGGAAGGGGAAGTGGTAGGCTTCATCTTTACAGCCATCAGAGACGAAATATCATCATTTAAAGAATTCACTAATAAAAAACAACGTAAGTTAAGTGCTCCCATGAACGGCATAGAAACTAAAGCAAAATAAAATCACAATAGTCTAAGATAGAGAAGATTTTTGTCCTGGAAGAGATAGGATGTGAGGCAGACCACGAACGGTAGGTTAAAAAGTCAAACTACAACGGAGGGAACACATTTGACTTCAAGAACAAGTGAAGGAAAGGCATGGCAAATCAAGGGAACAATGAATTCCAACAGAAACTGTGTCTCTACAGGATTTAAATGGCCACTGAAGAAAACGACTTGAGCAGAGAAATCTATTTCTCAGAGCATTTCCTTAACTGGAAACCTACAAAAATGTGACATGAAAGTGACTGCAAAGTAAAAAAAGACATTTGCTTGAAATTTATAGACACTGGATACAAGCAAACTAGAATCAAGCCAGAAAGCATAAAGCTGCTAATCAAATCCCAACAAGATGCAAACACCGAGATTCTTCTTCAGTTAAACCCATTTTACTAATATATTATTGCTAATTATCACAGCAGCTACTAATACCTTCCAAGATCTGGTAGCTGCATTCTTTCTGTTGTCACAGTAGACACTTATCTATTTTATGGATAAGGAAACTGAGGTTCAGTTTGAAGGCCAAGTTTGTTTCACATACCGCCTCTCCAAAAAAACCAATATTTTTCTTATTCAAAATAAATAAAAACCCCAGAAAATACCAACCTGTTCTGAAGTAGATAAAGGAAGGGGCAAGGACCCCAGTTCCTTCAGTAATTCATTTGTTTCCTTGGCAAGCTGATTTGTAGAGTGTTGTAACTGTTGCCTAAGAGAGAAAAGATGTGTTTTAGGATATTCTCACTTCTTGAGAGCTGTTAGCATCAGTCTGTTCTCAGAGTGTCTCATGATGCAGGGAATGAAAGGGCACCTGAAGGATGTTCCCAGATGCTCAGGTTCACAACAGAATTCCAGAAGTACCACCTAGTCAAACTCACTTCAAGTTGTCTTCACATTACCGAGTAGAAAGAACCTACCTCAATGAAAACTGCTGATTAGGTATTTTAATTCTTTGGGGAGAAAAGAAAAGCATTCTCAGCAGTTCTGATAGAAATACAAAAGCAGCTGCCCCCACACCTCAATCTAATAGTTTTAACACGCTGAACTCTCTCTGAAAATTCTCACGCTCATTCGCCCAAGAGTTCCGCATGGTTACTGTCTGTCACAGGCCACTGACTAGTGACAGAATCCACGCCCTGGGGGTTGGATGAAATGTGCATTAGAAGCAGAGCTTCTACCCTAGGGAACAACCTCCAAAGATCAACTCCCACGTTTGTGCTTAAAGCTGGTGCTTTTTCAGCTTTACCCTTGGCTCCCTACCTATGCTTTATGCTTGACTTTCTGGCTCTTTTCTCCAAAACAAAGAAGCCCTATACTGTGTTTAAAAAAAAAAAAAAAAAAGTAAGGAGCAGAGGGGAAAGGAAATTAAAGAGGGAAAAATGTGTGGGATTGAAAGGTACTGGAAATACAAAAAAGATTCCTTTCAGTCATGGTTTCTTCTACTATCTGGCCATTTCTGCAACGGTTTTAAGGGAGGACAGAGAAACCACACTACTGATTACTAATATTTTTTCACTGCAAAGGGGTCTCCAAGGTAGAAGGGAAAAAAAAAAGCAAAACCAAAAAAATTTAAAAAACCATGAGAGTCAAAACCAAGAGGGAATCAAAAAACCAAAAAACAAAAATGGGAATTTCCTGGTGGTTCAGTGGTCCCCTCTTCCACCGAAGAGGGCACTGGTTCAATCCCTGCTTGGTGAACTAAGATCCAACCAGCCATATGGTACAGCAAAAAAAATAACAATAACAAAATAAAAATCAAAAGCCCCCAAAAAGAGTCAATCCAAAGCTTGAGCATCATGGACAGTACTAACATACCAACAGCTACCTCACGTCTCCATCAAAAAAGCTCAAAGTACTAACAGTAAGTCATTCTCTCACTTCCCAGGACAGGAAACAAAAATAGTGTTAAAGATGGAAACTAGAACTTCTAACAGCAGAAATAGAGTCAAGAAGGACATAATAAAAAGAATCTATTCCACTCTTCTCTCCTCGGGCCATTCTGAATACACTTCTTTAATATTATATACAGTTGGAAATCCAACAGATTAGACAAGCACTGTAGATCATCAGGAGGCCTGTGCCAACAAGGAAGCTCCTGTAGGGAGAATGCAGTTTAAGAGTCGTAGGGATTCCCCCTCTACTTCCCTAAATTGTTCTGCTAAGCTGTCCAAGGGAGGAAGAAAAGCAGAGTCCAAGGACTCTGAGAGGCAAGGGAGATCACAACCCATTAATGTATTTTGTTGCTCCTCTTCTAGATCCAGCTGTGACCTCATGTCCCACTGCCTCTTGTGCTGACCTCACAGGCCTGAAACCTAAGCCGCCAAGCAGCAAGAGCATTAAGTGTGTCCCCAAAAGGCCCTCACAAATCCCAAACTTGTTAGGAAGCTACTCACAGATTTTCCTGTAGCTTGCTTGAATCCTGCTTAGTTCCTAGTTGGCTCATCAAGTTCTTTATCTGAGCGGCTGGGGAGAGGAGGAAATAAAAATTTATTAAAAAGAAAAATACATTCATCACAAGCACCGTGGGGAGAGGGAAAGGGATAAATGGGAGACTTGAGATTGATATATACATACTACTATATATAAAGTAGATACCTAATAAGGACCTATTGTAGAGCACATGGAACTCTACTCAATACCCTGCAATGGTCTATAAGGGAAAATCTGATTCACTGTGCTGTACACCTAAAACTAATACAACATTGTAAATCAATTATACTCCAAGAAAAATTTTTTAAAAAAACAAGCACCCTAATTCTCAGATCACTGGTCTCTCCCCATATCCTGAATAAGAATGTACAACTAATAGAAAGCATGCTATGATCAAGACCCTGGTCTTGATCTTCTAAACTATTCTCTTCTAAATCTACCTGTGAGATCTACCTTTCTCCTAGAGAGTAACTATGCCACTAAGCAGAAGGTGGTGGTTTTCGTCACTCCCAAAGAACTTCCACATTCTACCAGATTTCCAGTGGCACTGGTTAAAATGTTTGTCTCTTTTGGAATGGCCTTGATACCAAGTATCAATTCACAACAATAAACATTTAAATTCATGAATACAAAATAATTTTCTACAGCAAACATTTTTGGAAAGACAATGTACATTTATTATTGATAATAAGTTACCACTAATTGAGCACTTCTATGTGCCAAGTACTATATTAGGAGCTTTGTATACATAATCTTATTCATTTTCATAGCAACAGTCTGAAGTAGATGTATGTTCATTTTGCAGATGAGGAAACAGATTTAGAGAAGTTAAATATCTTATGTAAGCACACACACAAAAAGAAGTAGGGCAAAAAATTCAACCCCAGGGACATCATACTCCAATGCCTATGTTCTTTTAATTATGCTGTCTGTAGACAAATAGTACATCGCTTTGTTCAGATTACTCTACCAAGATATTGTGCTAAGATCAGGAATGGTCATATTTGAATCCTAGATGTTTAAGGCCCTAGTCCTGGACTAGGAAAGCAGAGTTCCGGAGGAACTGATAGTCAGAAATAGTCTGGCTGGGAATCTGAACACCTTGTCACTCACTGACTTCTACAACAGGAATAGAGCCCCTGATTTCCTATGTCCTACTTTCTATTTTCTTTTTCTGTTGGCAGAGAAGATGGGGGAGCTTCATTCATTTATTGAGCTTGAAATTTTATTGTATGTTTGTTTTTTGTTTGTTTGCGTGCTTGCATTTTAAAAGCATTCACTGTCTTCTATAGGGCTTCCCTGGTGGCTCAGAGGGTAAAGCGTCTGCCCACAATCCGGAAGGCCTGGGTTCGATCCCCAGGTCAGGAAGATCCCCTGGAGAAGGAAATGGCAACCCACTCCAGTACTCTTGCCTGGAAAATTCCACGGACAGAAGAGCCTGGTAGGCTATAGTCCATGGGATTGCAAAGAGTTGCACATGACTGAGAAACTTCACAAGTGTCTTCTATTGCAAGAAACTGGAATACAGAACACAATAACAAAATACTTTGTGTCCAGTGGAACATAATTATCTCCAAGTTTCACCAGGACTTCAAGAGATAATATATCACAATAGGTACAGGGCTCCTCTGGCCAAAAGACAGTTCCTTTGTGAGGGCTCTTCTACCCTCTCAGGTTTAATCCAGTTCCACTTGTGAAACACCAGACTGCTAAATGACTGGCTTAGGGGAAGAAGATGACGAAACCAATGCTTACTGTAACAATTTGTATCTATTATAGGAACAGATTATATACAAGGCTTTAATGTCCAATAAAAATGAAACCACTTATTAGAATTTTAAATTTTAAAAATTGATTGTTCCTTATGATAGGGTACTTCTTAAATAAAAAATTTGGGGGTCACAGTCATAATACTGACCTTAATTTGGTCACCAAGAGTAGTAAAAAGGCAAGCTTAGTAAGGACCAGTACCTTACAGAAACACAGATGTGTTAATAGCTTCTAAGTCTGTTAAGAAATAATTATTAGCCAAAATCTTCTAGGTGATTGCTGAGTGACTCTACACCTAAGGGAAACTGAACAACCTAGCCCTTAACAGCGTCTAGGAGTTATTTCTCCTGCAAAAAATTAACAAACGGAAACCTCAATTAAATAGAGTTGGGAGATCCCAAGGGGGAGCTCTCACACCTACCAGACAGCAGAGCCCAGCAGGAAGACGCCTCTAAGCCAGTGAGAAGCCCTGGACTCTGGGTTTGCTGTATTCTTCCCAACTTTCTTTACCCTTCCCTTGCTAGGAGGGGGCTTGTACTTGGCCTGCCCTGATTGCAGACCCCAAACTGCAACTCTCTGGTAACTCTGAATAAACCTGTCTTTGCTGGAGAAATATCTGGCAGTTTCTGTTTTAGGTCAACATCCTTAGCCCAGATCACTGCGCCATAATGGGTGTTACAAAGCAAAAGTTTCCACAGTCAAGAATATATATGTGTGTAACACTTCAAATCATGATCTTATCTTAAGACCATCTTTTAAGCAAAATATAACTCCAATTTTATAACAGAAATATAGGTTTCACATGATTAAAAAGTTGCCTTTTGACAAACTTTCCTAAAATATAACTATTCTATTAAATGAGGGTTTTTTAGCTTAATGGTTCCACAGGAAAATGTAAAGCACTATAGAAGATTGCATTCTGCTAAAAAAGCATTATGTAAGATATAAATAACCATTTTTCATCACTAAGATGTATAATGTCCTTCTTACCTAAGTCTAATGGGAATCAGAACCAAAGCTATCAACTGACTGGCCAAACAAATAATTTAAGAAAGAGGACAGACATTAGCATCTACAGAGCGTTCACCATGTGCCAGACACTGGGCTATGTACTTGATGTGGTATGCTGCTGCTAAGTCACTTCAGTTGTGTCCGACTCTGTGCGACCCCATAGACGGCAGCCCACCAGGCTCCCCTGTCCCTGGGATTCTCCAGGCAAGAACACTGGAGTGGGTTGCCACTTCCTTCTCCAATGCATGAAAGTGAAAAGTCAAAGTGAAGTCACTCAGTCGTGTTCGACTCTTAGTGACCCCATGGACTGCAGCCTTGAGGGCTCCTCCATCCATGGGAGTTTCCAGGCAAGAGTACTGGAGTGGGGTGCCAGGGCCTTCTCCGTTGATGTGGTACAATAAAAAGTATATTTGGTCTTTGTCCTCAGTTCCTGGCAGAGTTCCTAAAAGCCTTGGAATTTCCTGAGTGATAGGAGTGTCCTTTGTTATTCATAAAGGGCTCCTTTGGAGCATACAGAGTTTACCTATTGAGGTGACCTAAGCCCTGACAGCCTTAGGGTGGGCAGGGTTTGTCATCGGAAAGACCAAGTAATTAGCAGGTTGGAAATTTCAGTTCCACCCACCAACCTCTGAGAAGGGAAACTGGGGGTAGAGAGAGGAAGTACAGATTAAACTCTATAAATTCTTGAACTAGATTTGATGAGCTTCCAGATTGGTGGACTCCCCAGGTAGTTCAGTGGTAAAGAACTCACCTGCCAATGCAGGAGACTCAAGAGACACAGGTCCGATCCCTGGGTCAGGAAGATCCCCTGGAGGAGGGCATGTCAACCCACTCCAGTATTCTTGCCTCAGAAATCCCATGGACAGAGGAGCCTGGCACAGTCCATGGGGTCGCAAAGAATCAGACACGACTGAGTGACCACACACACACAAGCACAGACTGGTGACCACACACAGATGCAGGGAGGGTGTCAGTGCCCATAGAGAGTATAGATATTTTGAGCTCTTCCTACATACCTTGTTCTAGGAATCTCTTCTATCTGGCTGCTCCTGAATTATGTCCTTTTATAATAAACCAGTCCCTGGTGGGTCAGAGGGTAAAGCGTCTGCCTGCAATGCGGGAGACCCGGGTTCAATCCCTGAGTCGGGAAGATCCCCTGGAGAAGGCAATGGCAGCCCACTCCAGTATTCTTGCCTGGAGAATCCCATGGACAGAGGAGCCTAGCAGGTTACAGTACACGGGGTCGCAAAGAGTCAGACACGACTGAACGACTTCACTTTCTTTCACTATAATAAACCAGTAAGTGAATGTTTTCCTGAGTTATGTGAGCTGGACTAGCAAACGAGCTGAACCTGAAGAGGGGCTCATGGGAGCACCTCCAATACAGCTCACTGGTCAGAAAGACAGACAAGAACTACACTTACAATTGGCATCTGAAGGGGGTGGGGTCGGGGGAGCCTTGTGGGACTAAGCCCTTAATTTGTGGAATCTGATGCTAACTCCAGGTAGTGTCAGAATTGAATTAAATTGTAGGACACCCCACTTAAGTCCACAGAAACTGACCACTGGTGTGTGGTAAACCCACACACCTGGTGTCAGAAGTATTGAGAGTGGAGGAAACAGCAGAAGAGTGCTTTTCCTTCACTCCGGATAAGCATTATCTTACTGTTGTGCTAGTTGCTCAGTCGTGTCCAACTCTTTGCAACCCCATGGACCATAGCCTGCTAGGTTCCTCTGTCCATGGGATTCTCCAGGCAAGAATACTGGAGTGGGTTACCATTCCCCTCTCCAGGGGATCTTCCCAACCCAGGGATTGAATCCTGGTCTCCCGCACTGCAGGCAGATTCTTTACCTTCTGTCCCACCAGGGAAGCCCCTTATCTACTTAGATAAGCATTATTACAGGTGGGTACACTGAGGCTCACGCTGTTGCAAAACTCATTCCTTCATTTAGAATACCTATTCTACAGATATGTGCTCTAGAAGATATTGTTCTCAAGAAGCTTTCCTTTTTAGGAGAAGAGATAATAAGCATGTATCAGGTAGTGGTAAGTGCTATAAAGAAAAACAAAATCAGGTAAGGGCCAGAATAACAGGGTAGGGAGAAGATAGTAGTTTACAGGAGGTAGTCAAAGATGACCTGTCTGATAAGGTGACACAGAGGAGAGACCTAAAGGAAGTGAAAGATCAAACCATGAAAATATCTGGGGGAGAAGCTTTCCAGCAGAGAGCATGAAGCACAAAGTCCCCAAGGCAAGAGCACTTGCTGTGATGGAGAAACAGGGGGCCAATGTGACTAGAGAGAGATGAGAGAGGAGGGGAGCCAGAATACATAGGACCCTGTAAACTGGAGCAAGGCCTTCCAATTTGAATGAAATGGGAAGCCACCAATGGTTTTAAGCAGTGTCATAAAAGTGAAAGCGAAGTCCCTCAGTCGTGTCTTTGTGACCCCATGGACTGTAGCCTACCAGGCTCCTCTGTCCATGGGATTTTCCAGGCAATAGTACTGGAGTGGATTGCAATTTCCTTCTCCAAGGGAATCTTCCCAACCCAGGGATCGAACCCAGGTCTCCCGAGTTGTAGACAGATGCTTTACCGCCTGAGCCACCAGGGAAGTCCATAAAAACCAGAATTCAAATCCAGGGCTAATTCCAATAACTATATTTTTTATGTCACATTAGACTCTCTCAGTTTTCATTCCAATCCCAAAGAAAGGCAATGCCAAAGAATGCTCAAACTACCACACAATTGCACTCATCTCACACGCTAGTAAAGTAATGCTCAAAATTCTCCAAGCCAGGCTTCAGCAATATGTGAACCGTGAACTTCCTGATGTTCAAGCTGGTTTTAGAAAGGGCAGAGGAACCAGAGATCAAATTGCCAACATCCACTGGATCATGGAAAAAGCAAGAGAGTTCCAGAAAAACATCTATTTCTGCTTTATTGACTATGCCAAAGCCTTTGACTGTGTGGATCACAATAAACTGTGGAAAACTCTGAAAGAGATGGGAATACCAGACCACCTGACCTGCCTCTTGAGAAACCTGTATGCAGGTCAGGAAGCAACAGTTAGAACTGGACATGGAACAACAGACTGGTTCCAAATAGGAAAAGGAGTACATCAAGGCTGTATATTGTCACCCTGCTTATTTAACTTCTATGCAGAGTACATCATGAGAAACGCTGGACTGGAAGAAACATAAGCTGGAATCAAGATTGCCAGGAGAGATATCAATAACCTCAGCTATGCAGATGACACCACCCTTATGGCAGAAAGTAAAGAGGAACTAAAAAGCCTCTTGATGAAAGTGCAAGTGGAGAGTGAAAAAGTTGGCTTAAAGCTCAACATTCAGAAAA
>NW_011495069.1:9938288-9947601 GCF_000754665.1 Bison bison bison | reverse complement strand
ACAGTGTCAGACTTTATTTTTTGGGGGCTCCAAAATCACTGCAGATGGTGACTGCAGCCATGAAATTAAAAGACGCTTACTCCTTGGAAGGAAAGTTATGACCAACCTAGATAGCATATTCAAAAGCAGAGACATTACTTTGCCAACAAAGGTCCATCTAGTCAAGGCTATGGTTTTTCCTGTGGTCATGTATGGATGTGAGAGTTGGACTGTGAAGAAGGCTGAGCACCGAAGAATTGATGCTTTTGAACTGTGGTGTTGGAGAAGACTCTTGAGAGTCCCTTGGACTGCAAGGAGATGCAACCGGTACATTCTGAGGGAGATCAGCCCTGGGATTTCTTTGGAGGGAATGATGCTGAAGCTGAAACTCCAGTACTTTGGCCACCTCATGCGAGGAGCTGACTCATTGGAAAAGACTCTGATGCTGGAAGAGATTGAGGGCAGGAGGAAAAGGGGACGCCAGAGGATGAGATGGCTGGATGGCATCACTGACTCAATGGACTTGAGTCTGAGTGAACTCCGGGAGTTTGTGATGGACAGGGAGGCCTGGCGTGCTGCGATTCATGGGGTCGCAAAGAGTCAGACACAACTGAGCGACCGAACTGAACTGAACTGAGACTCTCTCACAGGCAGACTACATTTCCTCCTTTAGAGGAAATACACAGAATGTAGTGACTTAGGACAGGCTTCCATTTGCCAGTGTTGCACTTTGCCCCACCCTGCTTATCTGACAGCTCCCTAACTTAACAGCTCTGTCCTCCAGATAGGCTGATGCCCTTGCTCCAACCCGCTCCCTTCCCTAAGGCCCTGCCACCTTTGGGAAGGTTCCTGCATATTTACCGGAGTCCAGCAGAGTGCCAGCACCCAGGGAGCAGGAAGCAATTGCTGATTAATTCAGTTAGCCTCAGTTTTGAGACTTCCCTGGTAGCTCAGACGGTAAAGCATCTGCCTACAATGCAGGAGACCCAGGTTTGATCCCTGGGTGGGGAAGATCCTCTGAAGAAGGAAATGGCAACTCACTGCAGTACTCTTGCCTGGAAAATCCCATGGGAGGAGCCTGGTAGGCTACAGTCCATGGGGTCGCAAAGAGTCGGACACAACTGAACAACTTTACTTCCTCAGTTTTATGTCATGCCACTTTCAAGGCAGCAGATATGAACGAACATGAGCTAGGAATAATGAGACCTAAATTCTAAAGCCAAACAGGACCACTAACTACATGTACGGCACCAGATAAATCATTTCATGTTGCTGGGTCTCTTTCACCAATTGTATATGATATTCAGGTTTAACTAACACATATTGAGTACTTTTTGTCTGTCACAGTACTTACTATTTGTGTGGGTGGGGTTTTTTTCCTCATTCAATTACTATGACTACATAAGGACTAAATGACCCTTAAGTACTCCCACCACTGCTCAATGATAAAAGTCAACAATAATGAAGAAGCTCTAGTCCCAGAATGATGCTGTGTAACCAAGCAGTTTTTTTGCAAGATTGAGTTTGGCTGAGAGAGACTCTGCCTCTCTGTACAAATGGGACTGGACTGACTATACACCTCTGGAGAGGAGGGACCACATTCTACTCATTTTTGTATTTGCATAACCACACATGCATACACACTCCTCCAGAAAATAATTGGTTACAGGGTGACACATAGAGGTAAATGTTACTAGTATGGCAGTTCAAGGAAACAGATCTCATCTTATTGACTGTCTTTACATAGAGCATTCTCTTTAGAAACTCTAGAGATTTCAAAATTTCAAGTTGTTAATCACCAATCAAAATGTATTAAGTGCCCTAGACAGCAAAGGGGATTTTACAGACTATGGGGGAAAAGTCAATTTAAAATCAGCTGTTCTTGGTTTAAACTCAGCTGAGAACTTTTTTTACCTAGTCTTTTCTGACTTCTTTTGTTTGCTGAGATACATAAATTGGGATGGGGGGATTGGGTGGAGGGAGGAGGACTTTATAGCGTCACTTGTTAGCTAAACACCAGAATGAATCCAAGCTTTCATTAATTCTATTCAAATTCCTGAATACTGATATTTTCCTAAAAGTTTCCAGCAAGATGCCCCAAAACTCAAATGATAAGGACAGTAATGTCTTTGTTTACTGGAAGTAGAATTCTTTGTATAATGCCCTCCATAACCACCAACATCAGAGTTTATTTGAAAATCGTGACTCAATGACCCATCTGTTTCACAACCAAGAACTGTATCACTTGAGACTTCCCTGATGGTCGAGTGGTTAAAACCACCTGCCATTGCAGGGGACATGGGTTTGATCCCTAGTCCAGGACGATCCCACATGGTGGGGAACAACTCAGCCTGTGTGCCACAACTATTGAGCCTGAGAGCCTAGAACCTGTGCTCTACAGCAAGAGGAGCCACCGCAACGAGAAGCCCACACACCACAACCAGAGAATAGCCCCCACTCCCTACAACTAGAGAAAGCTCAGGGCAGCAAGGAAGACTGAGCCCAGCTACAAAAGTAAACAAATAACTCTTTTTAAAAAAAGAAAAGAACTGTATCCCTTAAACCTAAAGCACAAAAAGAAACAGTTACATACACACTTATTTTTCCCTTGAATGCACTTAAGATGTTAAAAAGTAAAGTGATACTTTTTGGAATAATTTTTATCAAAATGGGTTAAATCTAGAAGAGTTTTCTGGTCAGCTTAGTTAATGAGAAAACTCCTTTTCTAAGCATTCTAGTAAATGAAAGTTTTACTTTTAGACTGATTTGTTACATTTTGGATGAAAATCACTGGGTATCTATCCTCTATGAAATGCTACATAATCTGGAAACCAGATGACTAGGCCAAATGTAAGGACAAGTTCTTCAGTTCTGTGTAAGCAATTTTGTTATTTTTAAAACTAGGCCTCAATTTCTCCTATCACTGACCTCTCATGTTTAAAAGCATGTCCTGGCTAAAACTTTTATAAGACTACAAAGCAAACCAATTTATTGCACATTACAGCTAACATCCACACTAGGAACTGCTCTAAACTGAACACTCTTCGTGGACTTTTAGCTGAGATCAGCTTTTAGCAGAATCTGAATCTCCAAATGAACCTTAGTTCATATCAAAGTCTAGACACACTGAAAGCAACTACCATAAAGGTAAACAAGCAAACATATATTCAAGGAAAGAATCGTATTTACATAAAATGAGAACATGATAGCTTATGTTACGACATAAGTCATGACAATGAAGTCATCTCAGCGTCTTACTCTGAAAATTAGGTTTGCATCGTTTTTGCAAAGCTATCATGAAAATGACCTGACTTTTTAGCCACTATGATAGGAAAGCTCTAAACTAAACTGAACACAAACACTGAATATCAAAGGTATAATCTTCTATTTACCACACCCATGACAGAACACACAACGGGTTAAGAACATAGACTCTGAATTGAGACTGCCTGTGTGTTATTCCCAGTTCCACAATTCCTAGTAAAAGGCTCCACTCCTTTGTGCCTCAGTTTCCTCACCTAAAAAATGGGAATAACAAGAGAATCCTCGTGTGGCTGCTGTGAGGCTGACATTAAGACAATATGAAGCTAAATTCAGAACAGTGTCTGGCACTTAAAAGAACTCAATCAAGCATAGCTATTATTATCAAACTCGAGACCAAGAAAAATGTACTTAGCGATGATAAAAATCAATTAAGTACATACTGAATGCCAACTATTAACACATATCCACTGCAGTGCCAGGCCCTGTAGTTAAGAGAGAGCTGTCCAATGCACGGTTGCTATCCCCACAACACTAACAGTGATCTCTCAGTTGGAATAACAAGGTCAAAAAGCATGCATTAATTACAGAATACACAATAAAGTAAGTGCTAAGCTTGCGAATTCAGAAAGAAAAACAAAATGACAGTTAACATTTCTTAAACAATGCTGCAGGCCTGCTTCAAGCACTTTACATAAATTTCCTCATTTAATTCTCATGATCCTATGAAGTAAAGACTGTTATTAACTCCATCTTACAGATGAGGAAACTGAAACGGAGAAGTACAGCAATATGCTTACACAGCTAGTCAGAAGCAGATCCAGGACTCAAACCCAGACCGTCTGACTCCTGAGCCCGCTCACTTAACTACTAAACTATGGTGGAGCAGGGGACTCAACCAATGCTATTCCGGCCGGGCACTATACTAGGCACTTTCAAAGAACGCATTTTACCAATAGCATTCATTTTACAGATGGGGTAACAGACAGAAAGGGGAACTGCTCCAGGCTAACGGGACAACATAGAGGAGCAAGAACTCTGTCACAGATCTGCTGAGCCTAACTCCCGGGCTCCTGTTGACTTCATTCTTTGAAAAGCAAGGGAAAGCTTAGTTACAAGGAGCAAGATTTAAGCACAACTCAAAGGATTTGTATAATTTAGGTGGTTTGCGAGGTAGGGAACGATTGAAGAAAGGAGGAATAGAATGAGCAAAAACTTGCTGCAGAAATCAATGTTTAGGGATGTTAAGAAAAATAGCCTGCCTGGAGCAAAGGGTGACGAATAGGAGAAAATATGGCTAATTTGGATTAAGATGACAAAGACAATGGAAGCAAAGCGGAATGCTAAGACCTGATGCAGCAACAACAGCCAGGCACTGTAGGCTCTTGAGGAGGTAAGAGGGATTTTAGACATACTGCTGATAGCATTATTGGGGTGAACTAGAAAGGAAACAGAAACACTGAGACTATGCTGCTGGATACAGATGATGAGATCATGAAGACTTCACAAAGTGGGCAACAAAATAAACAGCAAAGGCAAACAATTTTAAAAGAACAGCCCACAGGATTTCACACAACAGTCAATTTTAAAAGTTTAGCTGCTTTTAAGTTTTTAGTAAACAAAATCATATCAATAAATTAGCAACATTAAAGAACAGACATGCTGTTCTTTAATCTCTTCAGAGATAACTTGGAGCCTGTTAGGTTATTGCCCTCTATCTGCCCAGACCCTTCATTTCACAACAGGCGGAGTCAAACATTTTTCTTCTGTTGCCCACACATACTGATAACAACCGTTTGTGCCAGGCAGTCAACCTTAGCTGTACCTGTAACAACCCACACAGTGGCCTGCCGTATTTCAGCCTGAAAGGCTCAGCAATTCCAAACCCACAAATGCAGCTGAAAAGTTGAGAAAAAAGAATAAGCTATTCTCTCATATTTTCAATAAATACAGGTCCTTGCAGGACTATATGGACGTGGGCATATGTCTGAAGCAGGGGGTGGAGGGGGGTGGGTGTCACATCCATACTGTATACTTAGGTACACTGGCCAAGTTTGGGGAATGGGTGCCAGCCTGGTAAATGGGTAGAGACAATGTCACCCTACCCATTTCCAACTCCCAGAGCCTCACTAAACAATCCCAAAGGGAAAATTCCAACTCACACTGCCTAGGGTCATAAGATGTGGTAGGAACCACATAGCACAAGATAAATGAGGCAGGGAGAGTTTCAAGATGGTGGAAAAAATCTCATTCATTCAAATCTACTAAATACAATTTACTGAGCCTCAAGACCCTAAATAGTATGATCCCTGGCTATCTCCACGGCCTCTTTTCCTACTATGCTTCCTTCTCTAACTGCAGTCCAGACACATTAGTCTCCCTGCCATTCTTGGAGGCACTGAGGTCTTTGCTCTTGCAGTTTCCTCTGCCTAGAATGCCTTCCCTCAGCTACTCACATGGCTCCCTCATTTCATTCAGGGGTCTACTCAGAGAGGTCCTCCTTGACCATCTGATGTAAGAACAAATAGCACTTCTTTCTCTGGTTACTTTGTGTCTCCTTATCCTGCTTTATTTTTCCTTCATAGCACTTACTATTTCTCAACATTAGTTATATATGTGTATGTATGCCTATGTATGTATATACACACATTCATACACACATATATACACACACACACACTATCAGGGCAGGGTTTTGTCTATCTTGCTCATCACTCCATCCCCTGTGCATAGCAGGTGCTCAAAGAATATTTGTTGAACAGCGAATAAGTGAATCTATCATATGGGTAGATCTTAGGTAAGTACTAGAAATATAAAGATGAATAAGTCATGTCTCATTTCTTCGAAGGAACTAACAATCTAGCAGGAGAGGTAGACCAACCACAAGAGGAGAAAGTTTCACAGCTCAGGCATTCCCCATAGCTTCCTATGAAGAGTAAAAAAAAAAGTCACTTCTAACCTGCTGAAGTGTTAGCTGCTACAAAACTGTAATATTAATTAAAAATTATAAAAAGGCTAAATGTTGGTCATAAGAGACAGATCTGGTTTCAAGTTTCTTATCCTGTTTCCTAACCCATAAAAAGAAATAATACTGGTAATTACTTCAAAGGGTTGTTACAAAATCAACACTTACATCGCTGTAAAGCACGTACATCGCCTGGCACACAGTAAGCACCAAAAATGTTAGCTATTAATGTTATTAATGGCTGAATCCAACTATTACTTGAGCCTGATGCCTAACCAAGAGCTATATCTTATGAACTCTATCACCAAAGACACCTCTCCTATCCTTTCTTTCTTTTCATTTTCAGTTCCTAACTGGTGTCTCTGATTCCAGTCTCTCCCTTCCAACTCGATTTACACATTTCTACAGAATTAAATCCAAACCCATTACGTTAGCAATTAAAGCTCTTCATATCTAGGTCCCAGCTTAACCTTTCCAAGCCTACTTTGCACTCCATTCTAGAATCCACCACACTAGCCAAATTAAACCACTCTACTTTTTTATACACAGCACATGCTTTCCCCCTACCATGCCTTGTTCATTTAATTCCCTCCTTAAATGCCCTTCTCTTATTTACTGTAAAAAGTTCAAATCCTTTCCACCATCTTTCCAGCCAGACCTAACTCAAATGCCATAATGCCTTCCCTGGTCCCTCCCAAGTGAAAAAGATGTCTCTCCTGACTACCTATAATTTTATTATATCTCTTCTATAGCACCAAATCCTTTCAGTTGCTATGTGTGCCAAAGGCTCCCTGCCAGTTCTTATACACAGTACACGCATGATACTCAAATGCATACAAAATGAACATTTCACACATAGACATTAAAATTAGAATTGGTCTCAACAATAAATTTTTGGCTTTGAATCAGAATTTTCTGATCTAGCCTGTGTTACAGCTCCCTCACAAAAGGAAACTGGAACACAAAGTACTATACTTCTGAACCAATGGTCATATATTTTTAAAATATTTTTTGGCTGCACCATGCAGCATATGGGATCTTAGTTCCCCAACCACAGTTTGAACCTGCGCCCCATGCAGTGGAAGCATGAAGTCTTAACTTCCCTGGACCACCAGGAAAATCCCACCAGTGGTCATGTAAATTTTTGTTTCGGATTTCACAGATCACATAGTCTTCTTTCCACTCTCAAGGCGCCAAGACTCAAATGATTTCCATCAGAAACTTTCCCTCTCTCAAATTCTACATTACATATTAAATTTAAAAGCTAAGTGGTATTTTTCTTTAAATATAAACATAATTGTGATTCAGGACCAACTAGTTCTACCTATTAACAAGGCACAGCCAAGCTCACAAAAACACAATAATAAACAACAAGGATGATGATACCATTCCTTCCAAGTAGTTGCTGCTGCTGCTGACCTCCTGTTTATAAGGCTCTAAGATGATCTTCAGGCACAAGATTTAACTCATTCATCTACAGTCTCATTTAGACCCTAACAGTGGGGAGGCAGTTTTAAGACAAGCAATGACATTCTGAAATCCACCACCAATTCTACCATGTCTTACTTGCTATGTGATTGTGGCCATGTCCCTGAGCTTCTCTGTGTATCATGCTTGTTCAAAAGAGTAACTAGATGGGGAAGGAAAACAAAAGACTCATCAGCTTGAAATCCAAAAACACGCAAATCTTCTGCTACAAAAGACAAAATACTGTAAACTGAAGTGTCTTTGGTGAATTCTCTTTATTAAAGTAGAAGTCATCTGACCCCTTGAATACAAGTCATTGTAACCGACTTTCAAACGTTACAGGAAGAACTGTATTAAAGTCACCAAAACACATGCATTCTCCACTCTGCTTAATTGAAAGCAGCTGACTTTCAAGAAGCCAGAAGCTGAGCAGAATGTAAAGTCTAAACCAGTAAACAACTCCCGATCCAAACTGGTCAAAGAGAAGTGGGTGGAGGGAAGCAGATGACAGGAAAAACTCGGCTGACCGCTGCATCAGGTTGACTCACTCACTGCTCTGGAGCAGACAAACACACCCTCCCACCCTGGGGCTGTCAGGACTGCTGTCTTAGCCCCAAAACACCTTAAGGGCAGAACTCCTGAGAAGAAACTCGAGCTTCAGTTGAGGCGCCGGACCCTCAGGGTGCCTGGGCCTGGCAGATTCGCGGATGGCAGGCCACCGTATCCAGAGCGGAGCGCCCGAGACGGCCTCAGGTGTGGCTTTGGGCTCCGCCGTCCCGGCAGCCTCGTCAGGACGGCCCCCGCCCCCCCAGCCGCCGCGGTACCCCCGCTCACTGGCTTGGCTGATCCGCTGGATGTTGCCGCTGCATGTCTGGATGATGCTGTTGAAGTCCCGGAGCGGGGGCCCCGAGCCCCCCGGGTTCCGGTACATGTCTAAGGGACCGTAGGACATGACGAGGAGCAGACAGCGACTAGCCCTGCACCGCGCTCCTACCGAAACAGCCGCCAGACCCGACCCGCAGGCTGACAGGGAAACCGGGAAGAGAAAGGGCGGGGACGGGATGAAGCTGCGTGCGCACTAGCCCCGCCCCCTCGCGGCGCGCTCGCGACAGCTCCGGCTCGACCCGCCCCGCATTTGCGCAGGCGCTGCCGGACCTGGCGGCTGAAAGGTAGCTTAGAGACGCGACGCCCTGGAGTTTGCGGGGCGGAGCGATGACGTCATGCCGTTGGGACTCGGATGGGAGAGTCTGGGGTGGCGGTGTTGTTTATTGTCATGGCACGGCGACAGAAGGCAAGAATTTTTCAATTAGCATAAAATTGTACCAGATGATCTCAGCCCTAACATCCTATCCTGTTCTATTCTGAGAACTCAGGCCCAAATATGGAGAATTCGACAACCTTGAAACCCAGATCCGTAACCAAACTCCTGAGATTCCTCACTCTTTTCATCCCCTAGGGCTTTGGGAGGATTTTTGAAGCACTTTTATGGTTTACAAATCACTTTCATTTCTCTCTCCACCCCTCTTCTAGTCTGCGTGCTTAGTCGCTCAGTCGTGTTCGACTCTTTGCAACCCTATGGGCTGTAGCCCGCCAGGTTCCTCTGTCTATGGAAGTTTCCAGGCAAGAATATTGGAGTGGGTT
>NW_011495069.1:9933596-9938072 GCF_000754665.1 Bison bison bison | reverse complement strand
CCTAACTATTCTTACCTTCAGACTAGATAACAGACCCAATGGACTGTAGACTACCACGCCCCTCCATCCGTGGGATTCTCCAGGCAAGAGTACTGGAGTGGGTTGCCATTTCCTTCTCCAGAGGATCTTCCCAACCCGGCTCTCCTGCATCGTAGGCAGATGCTTTACCATCTGAGCCACCAAGGAAGTCATGGATAACGGACAATCGATTTTTAAATGTTGAAGTAAAGTAACAACAGAACAAGCATGATCATTTTCCCTATTTCAGGTGAGAAAGTTAATGCCACAGAGGTTAATTTGCTTTTCTGAGATTTGACTGCAAAACCCAAGCACTAAGCTAATTGTATTGTCATCTTGCTATGTCCTTAAAATGCATTCTCATATTACCAAATTCATTCTCCATCTAAATCCCTCCAAATAGCTTCTTCATCTATATCCCAAACCAGGATTTCTTGGAGAACTAGATTCTCAATTTTTTAAAATCATTCCCTTAAGTAGCTTGTAATGTATGACCTCAGTGTTTCCATAGAAGACTGCATTTTGTGAGCTTATGGTAAATGGAAAGACAAGGGTAGATTTTGCTTTGGGGGGAGATTAAGATAGACAGAAGTGAGGGGAAACTGGCAGTGTTTGTTTTCCGTTTTCTCCACCCCACTTCACCCCAGTCTGCTTTGCAATCTCTGGGGAATGACCAAGAGAGGAAGCTGCTTATCTGTGTGGGAGGGGGCCCTTAATGGGTGAATGAGCCTATGTGCAGCCTTAGAGCTTTTATAAGCAAATCTGTCTCTATTTTTTTTGTTGTTGTTGGAGCATTTATAAGAGCTTTTATTTTTCTCTCTCTCTCTTTAGAAAAGGACAGATGACATTTGGGGGCTCTCATTCTGGTTTTTAAAACCATATATATATTTTTTTAGAATCCATAGTTTTATATGTTTGCCGGCTAAGTCGCTTCAGTTGTGTCTGACTCTTTGCAACCCCACGTCTCTTCTGTCTCCTGCATTGGCAAATGGGTTCTTTACCACTAGTGCCAACTGGGAAGTCCATAGTTTTATATATCTTGCCAGCAAAGGTCCATATAGTCAAAGCTATGGTTTTTCCAGTAGTCAGGTATGAATGTGAAAGTTGGACCATAAAGAAGGCTGAGCTGAAGAATTGATGGTTTTGAGTTGTGGTGCTGGAGAAGACTCTTCAGAGTCCCTTGGACGGCAAGGAGATCAAACCAGTAACTCCTAAAGGAAATCAACCCTGAATATTCATTGGAAGGACTGATGCTGAAGCTGAAGCTCCAATACTTTGGCCACCTGACATGAGAGCCAACTCATTGGAAAAGACCCTGATGCTGGGAAAGATTGAGGACAGGAGGAGAAGGGGGTGACAGAGGATGAGATGGTTGGATGGCATCACCTACTCAATGAACATGAGTTTGAGCAAACCCCAGGAGATAGTGAAGGACAAGGAAGCCTAGTGTGCTGCGGTCCATGGGATCACAGAGTTGGACACAACTTAGCACCTAAACAACAATGGTAGTATTGTATGGACTTCCCAGGTGGCACTAGTGGTAAAGAATCCCCCTGCCAATGCAGGAGACCTAAGAGATGCCGGTTCGATCCCTGGGCGGGGAAGATCCCCTGGAGGACGGCATGGCAACCCACTCCAGTATTCTTGCCTGGAGAATCCCATGGACAGAGGAGCCTGGCAAGCTACAGTCCATAGGGTCACAAGAAGTTGGACATGACTGAAGCGACTTAGCACACAGCATACATAGTAGAGTAAATCAGTATTCTTGTCTGGGAAATTCCATAGACAGAGGAGCCTGGCTGGCTACAGTCCATGACAAGAGTTGTACACGACTTAGCAACTAAAGCACCACCATAGTTGGAGAAGGAAATGGCAATCCACTCCAGTACTCTTGCCTTGGAAATCGCATGGACGGAGGAGCCTGGTATGCTACAGTCCATGGGGTCACGAGAGTTGGACACAACTGAGCAACTTCACTTTCACTTTTCACTTTCATGCATTGGAGAAGGAAATGGCAACCCACTCCAGTGTTCTTGCCTGGAGAATCCCAGAGACAGAGGAGCCTGGTGGGCTGCCGTCTCTGGGGTCACACAGAGTCGGACACGACTGAAGCAACTTAGCAGCAGCACCACCACCACCACCATAGTAAATAATGTACATTGTACTTTTTACTTAGAAAATAGCCTTGGGAATGTTTTCATTTACATTTGACTCTGTTCAATGAAGTGAAGTTCAGTAAAGGTTTTCATCCTGGTTTGAAGTGGTGGTTGTTATTGTTGGTTTTTCTCCAACTAAAATAAAAAGTCGTTTTCCATCTGTGCCATGGCTATCTTGTGCTGTCACTTGTAGCAATACATTTGTGCCTTGCAATTACTAAATGTCAAATGAGTATATATTGAATTTATACATGAATAATAAATAATAAGTATCATTTCTTAAATGCCCATCCAGGCAATGTGAACACATTTTACAAAGTTACTGGTAATTCCTAAGATGAAACCCATCTGATAGAGACCACCTATGGTCTGACAGATTTATTAACTTAATGCTGCAAAAGGGACAGTTATGGGGCGTCTTACCAAGCACAGGGAGAGGGAGAATTATTCTAGAATTTTTAAGGATGGACTGTAGGTAAAATTTAAAAGAAGCAGTGTTTTTGATAGCCTCAAAGCATACCAGGCTATGTGTAAAGGGATTATCATCGGGCCTGAGCTAACAAGAGGACTCAGAATCCTGTTTCCTTGGAAACTAACAACGTGAAGATAAATGTGGAATGCTGTATCTAGAAACCCCTTATCTGAAGCTCTGCACCTGGGTTGGAAATTGAGGCTGCTTCTCTGTGTCAAAGTCACTCAGATGCTCCAGGCAAGTGTGGAATGTTCTGGTCTCACTGATATTTCAAATAGCAGATTTTCTGAAAAGCACTGCTTTTAGAAAATGAGATTTCTCAGCATTATGTCTTTTTTGCTAATTGTCAAAAACAGTTTTTCATGGTTTGAACCCATCAAGGTGAGATTAACTCCTTGGTAACAGATGAAGAAACTGGTGTTCTCTAGAGGTCTGGATGCTTGCCCACCATCATGCAGCTATTAAATTGCAGAGCTATGATTCATGCATATTCTATGACCCAGTAATTCTACTAACTATATACTCAACAGGTGTGCATCAATATGTGTTCCAAAAACCAAGTATTAGGAAGTTCATACCAGCATTTTTTATGACTAAGCAGATTTCATCTGTATTAATTTTTATTGTGTTATGATTAACATACAATATACAGATATTACATGTTCATTTCAATGAATTTTGACATTTGTATATACCCACATACTGTGTTAGTTGCTCAGTCATGTCCAACTCTTTGTGACCCAGTGGACTGTAACCCGCCAGGCTCCTCTGTTCATGGAATTCTCCAGGCAAGAATAATGAGTGGGTTGCCATTTCCTTCTCCAGGGAATCTTCCCAACCCAGGGATCGAACCAGTGTCTCCTGCATTGCAGGCAGATTCTTTTTCATCTGAGCCACCAGCCACCAGGGAAGCCCATACACCCACATAACCACCACCCAAACTGAGAAACACAACATTTTCATTGTCATCAAAGAAAGTTTCTTCAAACTGTGGTCCTTTTTTTGTGGGAGGGGCTACACTGGGTCTTCGTTGCTGCACTTGGGCTTTCTCTAGTTGTGAGCAGGAGCTGTCTCTAGTTGAGATGCTTGGGCTTCTCAATGTGGTGGTTTCTCTTGTTGCACAACATGGGCTCTAGGGCACATGGACTTCGGTCATTAGTTAGGGTTGGGGACTCAGTAGTTTTGGTACACGGGTTTGCCCCCGAGCATGTGGGATTTGTTTCCGGACCAGGAGACAAGGGACTGAACCTGTGTCCCCTATATTGCCAGGTGGATTCTTAAACACTGGACCACGAGGGAAATCCCAGCTATGCTCCATTCTAGTCAATTCCCCTCATCCCCAAAAATCATTTTCTGATTTTTATCATTACAGGTTGGTTTTGTCTATTCTCAGACTTCATCAAGAAGGGATCGTACTTTATCCTTTTGTCTTCTGATCATACTTTAAATATTCTATCAGTTCAGTTCAGTCACTCAGTCATGTCCGACTCTTCGGGACCCCATGAATCGCAGCACTCCAGGCCTCCCTGTCCATCACCAGCTCCCGAAGTTCACTCAGACTCATGTCCATCGAGTCAGTGATGCCATCCAGCCATCTCATCCTCTGTTGTCCCCTTCTCCTCCTGCCCCCAATCCCTCCCAGCATTAGAGTCTTTTCCAATGAGTCAACTCTTCACATGAGGTGGCCAAAGTACTGGAGTTTCAGCTTCAGCATCATTCCCGCCAAAGAATTCCCAGGGCTGATCTCCTTCAGAATGGACTGGTTGCGTCTCCTTGCAGTCCAAGTGACGCTCAAGAGTCTTCTCCAAGACCACAGTTCAAAAGCATCAA
>NW_011495069.1:9930606-9932440 GCF_000754665.1 Bison bison bison | reverse complement strand
CACTTGACTTCACATTCCAGGATTTCTGGCTCTAGGTGAGTGATCACACCATCGTGATTATCTGGGTCGTGAAGATCTTTTTTGTACAGTTCTTCTGTGTATTCTTGCCACCTCTTCTTAATATCTTCTGCTTCTGTTAGGTCCATACCATTTCTATCCTTTATCGAGCCCATCTTTGCATGAAATGTTCCCTTGGTATCTCTAATTTTCTTAAAGAGATCTCTAGTCTTTCCCATTCTGTTGTTTTCCTCGATTTCTTTGCATTGATGGCTGAGGAAGGCTTTCTTATCTCTTCTTGCTATTCTTTGGAACCCGGCATTCAGATGCTTATATCTTTCCTTTTCTCCTTTGCTTTTCGCTTCTCTTCTTTTCACAGCTATTTGTAAGGCCTCCCCAGACAGCCATTTTGCTTTTTTGCATTTCTTTTCCATGGGGATGGTCTTGATCCCTATCTCCTGTACAGTGTCACAAACCTCAGTCCATAGTTCATCAGGCACTCTATCTATCAGATCTAGTCCCTTAAATCTATTTCTCACTTCCACTGTATAATCATAAGGAATTTGATTTAGGTCATACCTGAATGGTCTAGTGGTTTTCCCTACTTTCTTCAATTTAAGTCTGAATTTGGCAATAAGGAGTTCATGATCTGAGCCACAGTCAGCTCCTGGTCTTGTTTTTGTTTGACTGTATAGAGCTTCTCCATCTTTGGCTGCAAAGAATATAATCAATCTGATTTCGGTGTTGACCATCTGGTGATGTCCATGTGTAGAGTCTTCTCTTGTATGTTGGAAAAGGGTGTTTGCTATGACCAGTGCATTTTCTTGGCAAAACTCTATTAGTCTTTGCCCTGCTTCATTCTGTATTCCAAGGCCAAATTTGCCTGTGACTCCAGGTGTTTCTTGACTTCCTACTTTTGCATTCCAGTCCCTATAATGAAAAGGACATCTTTTTGCGGTGTAGTTCTAAAAGGTCTTGTAGGTCTTCATAGAACCGTCCAACTTCAGCTTCTTCAGCATTACTGGTTGGGGCATAGATGTGGATTACTGTGATATTGAATGGTTTACCTTGGAAATGAACAGAGATCATTCTGTCGTTTTTGAGATTGCATCCAAGTACTGCATTTCGGACTCTTTTGTTGACCATGATGGCTAGTCCATTTCTTCTGAGGAATTCCTGCCCACAGTGGTAGATGTAATGGTCATCTGAGTTAAATTCACCCATTCCAGTCCATTTTAGTTCGCTGATTCCTAGAATGTCTACATTCACTCTTGCCATCTCTTGTTTGACCAGTTCCAATTTGCCTTGATTCATGGACCTGACATTCCAGGTTCCTATGCAATATTGCTCTTTACAGCATCGGACCTTGCTTCTATCACCAGTCACATCCACAGCTGGGTATTGTTTTTGCTTTGGCTCCATCCCTTCATTCTTTCTGGAGTTATTTCTCCACTGATCTCTAGTAGCATATTGGGCTCCTACTGACCTGGGGAGTTCCTCTTTCAGTATCCTATCATTTTGCCTTTTCATACTGTTCATGGGGTTCTCAAGGCAAGAATACTGAAGTGGTTTGCCATTCCCTTCTCCAGTGGACCACATTCTGTCAGACCTCTCCACCAAAACCCGCCCATCTTGGTTTGCCCCAGAGGCATGGCTTAGTTTCATTGAGTTAGACAAGGCTATGCTTCAGCAGTGGCCACAGGACTGGAAAAGGTCGGTTTTCATTCCAATCCCAAAGAAAGGCGATGCCAAAGAATGCTCAAACTACCACACAATTGCACTCATCTCACATGCTAGTAAAGTAATGCTCAAAATTCTCCAAGCCAGGCTTCAGCAA
>NW_011495069.1:9929849-9930190 GCF_000754665.1 Bison bison bison | reverse complement strand
ATGCAGAGTACATCATGAGAAATGCTGGGCTGGAAGAAACACAAGCTGGAATCAAGATTGCCAGGAGAAATATCAATAACCTCAGATATGCAGATGACACCACCCTTATGGCTGAAAGTGAAGAGGAACTCAAAAGCCTCTTGATGAAAGTGAAAGTGGAGAGTGAAAAAGTTGGCTTAAAGCTCAACATTCAGAAAACGAAGATCATGGCATCCGGTCCCATCACTTCCTGGAAAATAGATGGGGAAACAGTGGAAACAGTGTCAGACTTTATTTTTTGGGGCTCCAAAATCACTGCAGATAGTGACTGCAGCCATGAAATTAAAAGACGCTTACTCCTT
>NW_011495069.1:9927806-9929749 GCF_000754665.1 Bison bison bison | reverse complement strand
AAGGAATGATGCTAGAGCTGAAACTCCAATACTTTGGCCACCTCATGTGAAGAGTTGACTCATTGGAAAAGACTCTAATGCTGGGAGGGATTGGGGGCAGGAGGAGAAGGGGACGACAGAGGATGAGACGGCTGGATGGCATCACTGACTCGATGGACGTGTGTCTGGGTGAACTCCGGGAGTTGGTGATGGACAGGGAGGCCTGGCGTGCTGTGATTCATGGGGTCACAAAGAGTCGGACACGACTGAGCGACTGATCTGTGGTCCTAGTGTGATTAGATTGACTAGTTTTCTGTGAGTATGGTTTCAGTGTCTGCCCTCTGATGCCCTCTGGCAACACCTACCATCTTACTGGGTTTCTCTTATCTTGGACGTGGGGTATCACTTCACGGCTGCTCCAGCGAAGCGCAGCTGCTGCTCCTTACCTTGGACGAGGGGTATCTCCAATAGAGGCTGATTTATCAGGCAGTTTCAGGGATGTGGTCAAAGAAATTTCAAACTCGTAGGCCTTCCTCCTTTTCCTTTAGCAGCTGGGAAACTGGGGGCATTTGTAGCGCCCCTGGAAGAAGACTTGCAGGCTGAGAGAATGTCACCTCTGAGGCACCCTTCTCTCTCCCTCTCTCCCCTCACAAATGCACACCCTGAGCCCCTCGCCAGTTGTCACAGCCCAGCTGCTGACCCCTCCATCCACCTAGCTGCGGGATTCTGACATCCAAAGCCCCCACTTTCTCCTAAACATATTTTTTAGTGTTGGCTTATTTCAATTAATATGCTTTTGAGATATTTCCATGATGTTGCATGTGTCAGTGGGTTAGTCTTCTTACTGCTGAGTAGTATTTTATCACATAATTTTACCACAATTTGATTAACCATTCCCTTATTGATGGGCATTGGAGTTGTTTCCAGTTCAAAGCTATTATGAAGAAGGCCAGAGAAGCTTTTATTTTTTTAGATCTATTTCTTTTTTATTTTTTAAATTATGAAAATATGATAACACATTTACAGGAGACTTGGAAAATACGTAACAAGGTTACATATAGTTCTATTATATATTAGTTATTTTTTAAGTAGATAAGATTTTTGGTTGGAGCTTCAATATCAAACTCTCAAAAATTAATAGAATGAATATACAGAGAAGTTGAAGGATATAGTAGACCTGAAAAGTACTATGAACCAATTCAACATAATTAAGATTTATACAATTTTCATGCAATGATAGGATACAAATTTTATTCAAGTTCTATAAACTAGGAGACCCTGAAACATATCTAGGGACATAAAACAAGGTACAAAAATTTCATGGTCAAAAGGTATTGAAATCATATAGATTCTGTTCTCTTATCACTGTGGAATTATGTTAGAAATCAATATCAAAAGACATTTGAAAATAATTTTCAAGTGCAATGTGACATTTACCAAGAGAGATCTTTGACTTAGCCTTTGAAAGCCTCACTAAAGTTAGAAGACTTAAAAAATGTAGAGGGTGATTGCAGAGAAGAGAGCATTTAAAGGAGAAATTAATATCAAAGATACTTTTAAAATCTCATGTATTTGGAAATTAAATGTCCATTTTTAAATGATGGGTGTATCTAAGTCATAACAAGGAAAATTAGAAAATATGTGCAAAGGATTAAAATGAAGGGAGAATTTATCAGTTTGTTGTATGGAGCTGAAGCTGCTCAATACAATTAAATACAATGTGGACTCTTGAATAAGATATGAAAACAAATAATGGACACTAGCATAAAATTTTATGAAATTTGAACAAAATCAATACTTTAGTTAATAATACTGTTCAGTTCAGTTGCTCAGTCATGTCTGACTCTTTGCAACCCCATGAACCGCAACATGCCAGGCCTCCCTCTCCATCACCAACTCCCGGAGTCCACCCAAACCCATGTCCATTGTGTCGGTGATGCCTCCAACCATCTCATCCTCTGTCA
>NW_011495069.1:9926483-9927362 GCF_000754665.1 Bison bison bison | reverse complement strand
TGTTTTTAATTTCATGGCTGCAATCACCATCTGCAGTGATTTTGGAGCCCCCAAAAAATAAAGTCAGCCACTGTTTCCCCATCTATTTGCCATGAAGTGGTGGGACCAGATGCCATGATCTTCGTTTTCTGAATGTTGAGTTTTCAGCCAACTTTTTCACTCTCCTCTTTCACTTTCATCAAGAGGCTGGAACAAGTCTGTTGTTCAATGTCCATTTCTAACTGTTGCTTCCTGACCTGCAAATAATACTGTATTATATGTTAATTTCCTATTTTTTTAAACAACATAGTATTTCTTTATATTCTGAGAACTGGATTAGAAGTTTCAAGTTTCAAGCCTCATTCAAAAAAATTTTTTATAAATCACTAAGATAATAAATTTTCTAGACTTTTAGCAGTAATACTAGATACCAAAATACATGAAACTATATCAAAGTTTTGAGTGAATATAAATCAGAAATGTAGTATTTCTATTCATAGTAAGTCAAACAAGTGGAATCAAATGGCAAAAATTCATAAGTTTTCTAAAATATATATATTACACATGACTATTTATATATGTATACATATTATACATACTAGTTATGTGTATATTATACATATGCATACAGAAGTTTTTCTACTATGCTTAATAAAATCTTGAGAAAGAACAATGGTAACCAAAAAAGAGGGTCAGGAAGCAACAGTTAGAACTGGACCTGGAACAACAGACTGGTTCCAAATAGGAAAAGGAGTATGTCAAGGCTGTACATTGTCACCCTGCTTATTTACTTATATGCAGAGTACATCATGAGAAATGCTGGGCTGGAAGAAGCACAAGCTGGAATCAAGATTGCCAGGAGAAATATCAATAACCTCAGATATGCAGATGCTGCCACTG
>NW_011495069.1:9912053-9926340 GCF_000754665.1 Bison bison bison | reverse complement strand
GAGGAACTAAAAAGCCTCTTGATGAAAGTGAAAGAGGAGAGTGAAAAAGTTGGCTTAAAGCTCAACATTCAGAAAAGTAATAAGATCATGGCATCTGGCCCTATCACTTCATGGGAAATAGATGGGGAAACAGTGGAAACAGTGTCAGACTTTATTTTGGGGGGCTCCATAATCACTGCAGATGGTGACTGCAGCCATGAAATTAAAAGACACTTACTCCTTGGAAGGAAAGTTATGACCAACCTAGATAGCATATTCAAAAGCAGAAACATTACTTTGCCTACAAAGGTCCGTCTAGTCAAGGCTATGGTTTTTCCAGTAGTCATGTATGGATGTGAGAGTCGGACTATGAAGAAAGCTGAGCGCCAAAGAATTGATGCTTTTGAACTGTGATGTTGGAGAAGACTCTTGAGAGTCCCTTGGACTGCAAGGAGATCCAACCAGTCCATTCTAAAGGAGATCAGTCCTGGGTGTTCACTGGATGGACTGATACTAAAGCTGAAACTTACTTTGGCCCACCTCATGCGAAGAGTTGACCCCTTGGAAAAGACCCTAATGCTGGGAGGGATTGGGGGCAGGAGGAGAAGGGGACAACAGAAATGGCTGGATGGCATCACCAACTCGATGGACATAAGTTTGAGTAAACTCCAGGAGTTGGTGATGGACAGGGAGGCCTGGCGTGCTGCAATTCATGGGGTCGCAAAGAGTCAGACACAACTGAACGACTGAACTGAACTGAACTAAACCAAAAAAGAGGTGGAGAAATTGGAAAACATAAACTAAATGAAATGGGAGCACTGAATATGAAATAGGAAAAGTGAAGCAACCAGATAAAAGCAAAAGATCATTATATAGTCCAGTTGTTTTTAAACGTGGTTGCTCATTAGAAACACTTCTGGAGCTTTGGAGAAAAAAAGCAATACCTGGGCATTTGTATTTTTCAAATAATTGCAAGATAATTCTGACATGCATCTGGATTTTAAAAAGTAATTACAGGTTTTTCTATTAAATGGTAGTGTTAATGATGTAGAATTCTATTGTTTTCTGTTGCAGAGCAGCATTTATTTCTACAGGTTCCGAACTGGAGACAACCTAAATGTCCATCAGCAGTCGGATGGATAAATTGTAGTATCACAGAGCATGAAAATTAATGGCCTATTACTATGTGAACAACATGGGTGATTTTGTCCAAACATAATGTCTGGCAAAAGAAGCAGACAAAAGTGAGTACATTCTGTATTATCATCCTCTGCTGTCCCCTACTTGTTTTGCCTTCAATCTTTCCCAGCATCAAGGTCTTTTCCAATTAATTGCCTCTCCGCATTAGATGGCCAAAGTATTGGAGCTTCAGCTTCAGCATCAGTCCTTCCAGTGAATATTCAGGGTTGATTTCCTTAAGGATTGACTGATTTGATGTCCTTGAAATCCAAGGGACTGTCAAGAGTCTTCTCCAGCACCACAGTTCAAAAGCACCTGTTCTTAGCCTTCTTTTACTGGACCATAAGAAATAGTGAAGGACAGGGAAACCTGGTGTGCTCCAACTCATGGGGTCACAAATAGTCGCATACAACTTAGCGACTGAACAACAACAGCCTTCTTTATGGCCCAACTCTCACATCTATACATGACTACTAGAAAAACCATAACTTTGACTATATGAACATTTGTCAGCGAAGTAATGTCTCTGCTTTCTAATATGCTATTTAGGTTTGTCATAGCTTTCCTCCCAAGGACCAAGTGTCTTAATTTTGTGGCTGCAGTCACCATCTGCAGTGATTTTGGAGCCCAAGAAAATAACATGTCATTGCTTCCATTTTTTCCCTTTCTATTTGCCTTGAAGTTCTGGGACCAGATGCCACGATCTTAGTTTTTTGTTGCGTTTAAAGCCAGCTTTCTCACTCTCCTCTTTCACCCTCATCAAGAGGATCTTTAGTTCCTCTTTACTTTCTGCCATTAAAGTGGTATCATCTGCATTTCTGAGGTTGTTGATATTTCTCCCAGCAATCTTGATTCCAGTTTGTGATTCTTCCAGTGCAGCATTTTGCATGATGTACTCTGCATATAAGTTAAATAAGCGGGATGACAATGTACAGCCTTATCGTACTCCTTTCCCAATTTGAACCAGTCAGTTGTTCCATGTCCTGTTCTAACAGTTGCTTCTTGATCTGCCTACAGGTTTCTCAAGAGTCAGGGAAGGTGATCTGTTACTCCTATCTCTAATAATTTTCCACCATTTGTTGTGATCCACACAGTCAAAGGCTTTAACACGGTAAATAAACCAGATGTTTTTCTGAAACTCCGTTGCTTTCTACATGATCCAACAAATGTTGGCAATTTGATCACACAACTTCAGGTGTGTATACGCTAAGCTGTTTCAGTCATGTTCAACTCTTCGTGACCCTATGGACTATAACCCACCAGGCTCCTCTGTGCTTGGGATTCTCCAGGCAAGAATACTGGAATGGGTTGCCATGTCCTCCTCCAGGGGACCTTCCCGACCCAGAGATTGAACCTGGATCTCCTGCATTGCAGGTGGATTCTTTACCCACTAAGTCACCTGGGAAGCCCTCACAGCTTCGTACATCCATAAAATCCTTTGATATATATACTAAGAAGGATAAATTTTACTACATATAAATTATATCTTATTAAAGTTAAAAATAGCACTCTAAAGATCAGTGAAATGAAGTTGCACACATGAGGTGAGTAATATGGAGTTAAAAAAAAAAAGACATATTAATTGTGGTTTTGGTGAACGTTCTGGTGACCTAAAAGTGATCTTGGAACCAAGTAACTTTGGAAACAAAAAACAAGTGAGCATACATGTTCATTCTATTCTGTCACTGTTGTTTTCCCTCTCAAGAAACAGAAAATATAGATTCTGTGGGAGTCTTGCATAATAATAACTTACCAAATCTAGTGCATACTATGTGTCAAGCACTGTTCTAGAGACTTCTCAGTTCAGTTCAGTTGCTCAGTTGTGTCCAACTCTTTGCGACCCCATGGACTGCAGCCCACCAGGCTTCCCTGTCCATCTCCAACTCCCAGAGCTTGCTCAAACTCATGTTCATGAGTTGATGGTGCCATCCAACCATCTCATCCTCTGGTGTCTCCTTTTCCTCCTGCCTTTAATCTTCCCCAGCATCGGGGTTTTTTCCAATGAGTCAGTTCTTCGCATCAGGTGGCCAAAATATTGGAGTTTCAGCTTCAGCATCAGTCCTTCCAATGAATATTCAGGACTGATTTCTTTTGGGATTGACTGGTTGGATTTCCTTGCAATGTAAGGGACTCTGAAGAGTCTTCTCCAACACCACAGTTCAAAAGTATCAATTCTTCAGCACTTGGCTTTCTTTATGGTTCTACATACACTATTTAATGTATGTAGGATCATACATACATTGTGTAGAAGGAGACTTCCGTATACATTGTTTAATCCTCACAGCAACCCTAAGGCAAGTAGACATAGAACTCAAACACAGGCAGTCCAACTTCAGAGCTAACCACAGCCTGACACAATCTCACTTTTCAAGTAGAGTCAATAATCTTCTTCAATTCCAGTCTGACAAGCACTACCAGGCTAAGTAGTTATTGGTTTCAGTCATAAGTAAGAAATATGAACCCTTTCCCCCCAAAAGGCAACTTTTATTCCTGCCTTCAAAACCCAGAGATTCACATAGCTGTTACTCCGTCTCATAGATCAAAGGTCAATGTAGTAGCCAGCCTCCCAGGTGGAACCCAGTGGTCTGCCTGCTGATGTGAACGCACCTGGGTAGTCTCATTCCACACTGAATAATGTCAGTGATTTGTCCTCTGTAACCAATAGGGTATTGTGGAAACATTGAGGTGTGACACTCAGAGATAGGCTATGAGAGCCATTGCAGCTTCTGCCTTGCTCTCTTGAATTTGGTTTGGTTCTAAAATCCATTCCCTATGTGGGAGTTTATATTTTTAAAAATTGCTACCACAGTGGTTTCCATCCCACATGCTCTTCTACTTTGTCACCCTCTCATCAAGAGAAGGGATCTATGTCCCTTCCCCTTGAGTCTGGGTGGACTTCTGCTTTGACTAATAAAAGCTGCAGAAGTGAGGTACTGTGACCTCAGAGGACAGTCAGAAGATGAAACACAGCTTCAGATTTGTTCATGGGATCGCTTGTGCGATGGAGTCTTGAGCCACCATGGAAGAAGTCTGATTACCTAAAGGCTGGGGAAGGCCAAGCTATATATGGAGGGACCCATTACATAGGTGCTTCAGTCAGCATTACTAGACTTTATCGTCTCAGTCCCAGCACTAGATACATAAACAGAGCCTTCAGAGAGATGATTCCAGCTCCAATAAGTGTCCTTCGTCTCTTCAATCTGCCCAGCTGAGGACCCAGAACTTAAGCAACAAAGACAAGTCATCCCCACAGTGCCCTGTCCAAATTCTTGATCAACTGGGTCTGTGGGCATATTAAAATGGGTGTTTTAAAAAACTAAATTTTGGGAAGTTCTCTGGTGGTCCAGTGGTTAGGACTCACTGCTCTCATTGCCATGGCCCAGGTTCAATCCCTGGTCAGAAAAAAAAAGACCCACTAAATTTTGCGGTAATTTGTTGTGTAGGAATAATAACCGCAACACTCTACAGCTCCTGACAGTTTGGGCTTTCCCAAAAATGCCCCCTCCTCCAAGAATCTGGATGACTGTTAGCTGAGGATAGTTATACTGCCAGTAACATATGGTCTTAAACTGCAAAGGATGGGACCAAAATTCTGCTAAGTTACTTTAAGGTCTTTTGTTGAAGAGCTTCACTTTCACTTTCCTGAAAAACTAGATGATGTCTTTCTCTCTTTATATTCTTCGCCTCTAGTGGTTTTTAAGGCTGAGTAAATGAGTAAATTAAAAAGCAGAGACACCACTTTGCCGACAAAGGCACGTATAGTCAAAGCTATGGTTTTTCCAGTAGTCAGGTATGGATGTGAGAGTTGGACCATGAAGAAGGCTGAGCACCAAAGAATTGATGCTTTCGAACCATGGTGCTGGAGAAGATTCTTGAGAGTCCCTTGGACAGCAAGGAGATCAACCCAGTCCATCCTAAAGGAAATCAACCCTGAATATTCATTGGAAGGACTGATGATGAAGCTGAGGCTCCAATACTTTGGCCACTGACATGAAGAGCCGACTCATTGGAAAAGACCCTGATGCTGGTAAAGACTGAGGGCCAAGAGAAGGGGGTGACAGAGGATGAGACGGTTGGTTGGCATCACCAATTCAGTAATCAAGAGTTTGAGCCAACTCCAGGAGATAGTGAAGGACAGGGAAGCCTAGTGTGCTGCATTCCGTGGGGTCACAAAGAGTCAGACGCAACTTAGCATCTTTTTTTTTTTTTTTTTGCATTTATAGGGGTTGCTTGATGCATGAATTGCCAGCGTTACATGGGAATTCTGAAATGTTGATCGATGTTTCAGCTCTGTCTAAAGGACTTTCTACAGTCATTACAATTGTAGGACTTTTCTGCAACATGAATTCTCTCATTCTAGGCCAGGTTGGAAGCATGGCTAAAGATCTTTTTTTTTTTTTTTTTAAATTTTAATTGCTTTAAGCCAACTTTTTCACTCTCCTCTTTCACTTTCATCAAGAGGCTTTTTAGTTCCTCTTCACTTTCTGCCATAAGGGTGATGTCACTTAGCAACTTAGCATCTAAACAACAAATGGGTAAATTAAGAGAATTCACACAATAAAGATGGTCAGTCTACTGTCTTAGCCTGTTTGGACTTCTATAACAAAATATCACAGACTGGGTAGCTTATTAAACAACAGAAATTTATTTTTCACATTTCTAGTGGCTAGGAAGTCCCAGATCAAGAGGCCAGCTTGGCTGCACTCTACTGAGGGCCCTCTTCCAGATGCATAGCGGGCACCTTCTGGCTCTGTCCTCAAATGGTAGAAGGGGTAAGGGATATCTTTGACACCTCCATTATAAGGACACTAAGCCCATTCATGAGGGCAGAACCAAAGTATCTCTCAAAGGTCCCACCTTCTACCATCTCTAAGCATTAAGATCTCAACACATGAATTTGGCAGGGTGCATGTGTTAGTCACTCAGTCCTGAGTCTTTGCGACCCCATGGACTGTAGCCCGCCAGGCTCCTCTGTCCATGGAATTCTCCAGGCAAGAATACTGGAGTGGGTAGCCATTCCCTTCCCCAGAGGATCTTACCCACCCAGGGATCAAACACGGGGCTCCTGCACTGCAAGCAGATTCTTTACCAGCTGAGCCACAGAGGAAGCCCCTGGCAAGGAGGGAGAGCAGGAATAAACATTCAGACCATAGCACCTATAAAGCTATCTCTATTTAGAGAAAATATGCTGTCATTGAGCCTACAGAAGAGAATGATCAGGATGTGACAATGATGTTTGAAAGGCACTTACTGATTTAGAAACCTACTAGCGCCAGGGTTTCAAACCAACACATTCCTGTCCTTGAGATGGCATATCAAAAACCTTTCATTCATACCGTATGAAGATTCATCCTGTATTGTGAATAATAATGGTAAATATAAAATCAAGGAACAATGGCATTCTATTGTTCTATTAATTTCTATATTCATATATTCTATATTCATTCAATATTCTATTAAACGGGAGCCTCATGAGGAGAGTAAGTTCGTCAATTGTCTTCCCTGCTGTATACTCAGTGCCCACCAGTACTTATAAGCAAGCAACTGAACTGAATAAATACAATCACAGAAGAAAGAAATTCGTTTATTCTCTGATGGACATAAAACTCCCTATTAGCGCCATTAGGCTTTTAATTGTTTAAAGTCTACAAGCAAGACAAACTGACTCTTTTCTAGGTTGAAGGGGATTATGGGATATGTCTATTGGTGAACCAGCAAGAAATAAATGAAAAAAAACAAACAAAGCAATAATTATACTTGAGTCCATATGAATTTTTATTAACACACATTTTTCAAAGTCTGTACAAACCAAAACATTCCTGTGTTTTAAAATGTCCATTATTACAAACATACAAATAAACAAAAGGTGTTACCAAAAGTTAGCTACTCAATTTTATGGTAAAACAGTATCATGATTTTTAAAAACCAAAATTTCAAGACAGAGGTTTCTTCCTTCTCTTTTTGGAACTCGTGGAAAGTTAGAAAACGTATGGATTTGCTTTATATTAAATGCCAAGACCTTAAAAAAAGATTTAGTATAAAACTAAATATGTTTTTACATTGTCACTTCAGGTAACAGAATTTCTCAAGTCTTTAAAATTTAAAAAAAAAAAAAACAAAAAACCCATGACTGCAACTTTTTTCACAATCTTTTCCCCATAGTCAATGTAAATGCATCTGAAAAATATTATCTGACAGGTTGTCTTTACCTAAAATTTTCTCATTCAAAAAGTTACAAAACTATTTAGCACTGCCATTTCCCTTGCTTAGAAGAGAAAATTACATCCCCTACCAGAGTGAGAAGCAACATGGCCCATTGTTCCTCGTATCTGAAGGAAGCCACTCATTTCCATGTCTCTGTCCAATTAAGTGCATGGCTCCACTCGTGAGAATGTTCACCAATTAGAAGCCTTTGCTCCTGGAAAATGCCTAGTAAGTGAAACTTACTGCTGCACTTCTGGTAGTCTGAGGTACAAATGTCATCTGCCCTTATGATTACCTCTAACTCCAGTATCCCCCCCTGCGTTAAAGGATTCCAAAGTAGCTGGTTTTACTGTTTCATGGCACACCACACATCTCTAATTTCTTTCACAAACATCACAGAGGACCTGAGAGTATGGCTAGAAATGCAAATCCATCCTCTGACATGAAAAGTAAATCCACGTGCCTACTGGGTCAAGAAGGGAAACAGGACACAATTCAGGTTGGGGCCAAGCTGCTTTTGAGAAGCACCTGTTTTCAACACATTTCCATTAAAAGCAGGGAGTGTATAGGCGGCAGTGGGTGAGGAAGAGTGGGGAGACAGTACATACAGGGATATCATTCTTCCAGTCACACTCAGAGTCCATTCTTGAGCAGCTCATACTAACTTCCAAAATGCTTTGTAGTCCAAATCTTATCCCATTTTGAATCATTTTAAAAAAAGCTATCTGACAATGGCCCAGTATGACAACTGATATAAGAGCGTTTGTTTTTTTTTTTAAAAAGAGGTGGCAGTGTGAGAATTTAAAATCAGTCACATAAAACAATCAAGAAAGGGGAGGGAGAGGGAAGTGTCCAGTACAACCTGGACAACCTTTCTTTCTGTCCTTACTTAGAAAGACAGACTCTCCAAATCTTTGCTACCTCCCTTAAGTATCTTCTTACATGCTCTTCCAAGAAACCCTCCAAAAGGCACTTAACTCCATACTTATATATTGAATTGTTTCACCTTAGCAATCAGTTTTAAGACTCCAAGGTAACAAGAAAGAAAAGATCTGATTCTTTCACTAAAAGCTAGAGAGTAGTACTTTTTTTTAAAAAAGAAGCATCACTTTTACAAGAAGAACAAGCTAGGCTACCATTATTCCTTTATCAAGAAAAAGTTTCTTTTTTTAAAAAATAAATAAAACTCTGGCTATACATAGTACAAAGTTCATACATAATATACCTGGAAAAAAACCCAAGGGTATACCCTGAAGCAAAAGGTTTATTGGAGAGAAAAAGTCTCTTCCATTGTACCAAGTCTTAAGGTGGCAGTTTTCAAAGTTCAGAGGGTGGCAGTGATATGTAATTAATGCCAAATTGCTTGCTCATGGGTATGGCAGGATGCAATGATGGACAAAAAAAAAATCATTCTGCACATAACACTGAGCAGTGACCACCACAAAAAGGGGAAAAAAAAAGTAGCAAAAGAGAGACAATAGTACTGAGAGAAGGGCTGCGGGGTAGAGAGGGGAGTGAGAGAATAAGAGGAGATGGGAGCTTGAAACCCCAAACATTCAAGCATGCAGTCATAACACAGCACAAACCAGGTGTTTCCATTCAGCCCAACGCAGTCACACAAAGAAGGATAACTGTAATAATATAGAGATTTCTTAAGGAAGATTGCAATTCCCAGAGAACAGCCAGGTTGCCACCCTAACCGAGGAATCCATTTGCTGTTGCCGGGAGCGTTCTTGTGGTCTTTCATGGAGAGGTTATAGCTCCTGACTTCTCTGACTTCTTGCTCTTGGACAAGGCAGCTGCCTGCTTCAGGAGCTCTCGGTTTTTGGCCTTAAAAAAAAAAAATCAGTGAGCGAAGGAAGTTTTCGCAGGACAGGATGTTTTTCATGCAGATGCTAAGGGAGACAATGTAGAGGTCAGGAAGAGGTGAACAAAGTCTAGAGGCAGAAAACAACAGAAAAGCTCTAGGGTTTGGTTGGGAGGGAAGAAAAGTATTTACTGGAAGTTAATCAGTGTACTTGCATCTCCTGGGATCCACTATTACAAACGGATGCTCTATGCAACACAAACAAACCATGGAGTGCCTTAGTGTGCTGGATAAACAGAATTTACAATTTAAACATCTGGAATCACATCTGGTTTATCCAAAAATCAAAGAACACATTTATTAATTCCACTGTTTTTTGAGGTAAAAAGATTAGAACATATCGAAGAGAAAATAATAAAAGTCATCTATAAGGTGATTTAATATGTCAATCGACATGTCAAATCTCTGAGGAAAAAAGAAATCTAAGAGATCACTTAAAATACCAAGATGGGGAAACAGTGGAAATAGTGTCTGACTTTATTTTTTGGGGCTCTAAAATCACTGCAGATGGTGACTGCAGCCATGAAATTAAAAGACGCTTACTCCTTGGAAGGAAAGTTATGACCAACCTAGATAGCATATTCAAAAGCAGAAACATTACTTTGCCAACAAAGTTTCGTCTAGTCAAAGCTATGGTTTTTCCAGTAGTCATGTATGGATGTGAGAGTTGGACTGTAAAGAAAGCTGAGCGCCGAAGAATTGATGCTTTTGAACTGTGGTGTTGGAGAAGACTCTTCAGAGTCCCTTGGATTGCAAGGAGATCCAACCAGTCATACTAAAGGAGATCAGTCCTTGGTGTTCTTTGAAAGGAATGATGCTAAAGCTGAAACTCTAGGACTTTGGCCACCTCATGCGAAGAGTTGACTCATTGGAAAAGATCCTGATGCTGGGAGGGATTGGGGGCAGGAGAAGGGGATAACAGAGGATGAGATGGCTGGATGGTATCACCGACTTGATGGACGTAAGTTTGAGTGAACTCCGGGAGTTGGTGATGGAGAGGGAGGCCTGGCGTGCTACAATTCATGGGGTCGCAAAAAGTCTGACATGACTGAGCAACTGAACTGAACTGAAATACACCAGAGTTACCATATTAAATAAGCAGAATTACCTGCAATTGTTCTGTGACTTCTTTGTGGGTTTTCTCCATCTGGTTCATTTTGGCTCTCATCTGAGATTCTTGGTATTGAAAATCAGCCTTCAACTCTGTGATCTGAGGGGGGAAAAAAAGGCAGAGTGACCAGAAGAAATTTCTGTGTAATGAAAAATGTTTTGGTACCAGAGAGCTAAATAGTCCCCTAAATTAATGAAACCCAGGGCTCTCCTAAAGAGCCATACCTAAATCAAAGCCAGGGAACTGTGTATCCTATTTTTTTCTAGTGATTTCCTGAAAATTACACAAAATTCTGCATTAGCATGTCTGCTACTGACCACTTGCTAGAAGGTTTTAGATATTTCATGTACTCAATATAGGCAATAATCTTTCGAATTCTCAACTCCAAGTAAATCAATGATTATAACAAATATGACTGACAGTTTGAGAGAAGCCATGAAAATAACAGCTGCTGTCATTTACTGAATTTTTGCCCTGTTCCAGGCAAACTGTTTGATTATATTATTTTATCCAATCCTATGATAACCCTGTGGGATAGTAGCATTATTCTTCCCATTTTATAGACGGGAACATCAAGGCTTAGGAAGGATTAAGTAAAGTGGTTAGCAAGTAGCAGAGTCAGAATTCAAACTCCAGGCCTTCTTCTATTGACTATGCTATTCAAGGAGCACAGAGAAGAGGTACTAAATCAGAGAAATGAGGTGTGAGCTAAGTTTTGAGATACAAGTAGCAACTGGTACATGAGGTACGGAAAAGGGCATCCAAGCAAAGGGAACAGTATGGGCACAAGCAGAGTGCCAGATAATGGAGAACTTATTCAGATGACTGATGAGTGTCGGGAGATGAGGCCACAGATAGGAAGGCATGATGCGGAAGAGCCTGTGTTCCAGCCAAGGAATGTGATCTTGATCCTGAAAGTTATGGGAAACAACCTACTGTTTGTTTTTGCTCCTTTCAGACCCTAACTTTGTAGGAATTCCCTGGAGATCCAGTGGTTAGAACTCGGTGCTGTCACTGCTGTAGGTAAGGGAATTAAGATCTTGCGACTGCAAAGCACTAGAGACGAGTATTCATTTTGTCTCTATTTTGCAAAAATCCTGTCTTTAATGTGCCATTCTGATCTAGTTCATAAAGAAAATATACTTGGGTCTGCTTTCATCTGACAGTCATGTAGTAAAGTGAAAAGAATACTGGTCTCTTCCCACGAACTTCCATCTTACTGGAAGAGTAGAAACACAGCTCAGTAGAAAGAATGGGAGGGTCAGAAAGATCTGGGTTCATTCCTTTGTTCTGCCTTTCACCAGCTGTGTGATTTGGATGGGTCGTCTACTCTCTTTCGGTCCATTTCCTCATCTGTAAGATGAGGTAGGAATCAGATACAAAGAATGCACATAAAGATTTTAACACTGCAGGACTTCCTTGGTGGCCCAGTAGATGGGAATCTGTCTGCCAATGGAGGGGACACCGATTCAATCCCTGGTCTGGGAAGATTCCACATATGCAGAGCAATTAAGCCCATGTACCACAGCTACCGAGCTGGCGCTCTATGAGCCACAACTACCGAATCTGTGTGCCGCAACTACTGAAGCCCAGCACCTACAGACGTGCTCTACAACAAGAGAAGCCACCAGAATGACAAAAAGCCCACGCACCACAACAAAGACCCAGTGCAACCAAAAATAAAGTTAAAAAAATGTTTTAACATAAATGTCTTTGTTAGCACTCATCATAGGATTCTGAACATAGTGCAAAACAACATACAGCCTCAGGGAGAAAACAGAGCTAGCGGAAGGAACCCTATGGGGAAAAACACTGAAGGCACTGTTATCTATGAATGATGATAATAATTCCTACCTCAAAGTGATATGGGGATAAATGAGTTAATACATATAAAGCACTTAGAATAGGGATAGGCAGATAGAGGCGTGTTAGTCGCTCCGTCGTGTCTGACTCTTTACGACCCCATGGACTCTTCTGTCCATGGGATTCTCTAGGCAAGAATACTGAAGTGAGTTGCCATTCCCTTCTCCAGGGGATCTTCCCAACACAGGAACCGAACCCCAGTTTCCTGCATAGCAGGCCAAAGCATCCAATAAAAGTTAACTATTATTATTAGTTATTAGAATAATAAGGCAGAAACGAGACATTCTCTAAGAATCTGAAAGTAAGAAATAATAGAATGAATCAGAAAAAGGACATAAAAAAATTCCCCTAAAGAGGGGAATATGACTCTACTAAGACTTCACTGAAGATAATAACGAGCTTAGAGGATAGGTCACTCAGTAAGGGAGTTGTCACCAATGGAAACAAAGTGATGTAGTGACTACAGGAAGGCCTACTGGAATATTGTCTGGGGACGAGGCAGACTTGATCTACATATTTTGAGTACTACTGTTCCCTGGACACAGCCATCCCAATAATAGAGGTGGAGGCATCAGGTTCCCCTAGCCTGAGAGCATTAAAAATTCCAATTATGTAACTACTTCCTCTTGTCCCAACTCCATGCTCACTCAGCACCCTCTGATTACAAGCTCCCTGAACAGCTTATGCTGAGAAGAGTAGTACTCTGCTATATGCCCCACTATGAAATAAGAGGTGGACTCCGTGGTTTTACACATCATCTCTGCAAGCTTAGTGAACTTCAGTCCTCCCTTAGAAGTGGAAGCTTCTTCCAAACAAAAGAAAGAAAAATCAACCCTCTAAACTACTTGATGGAAGGGGATTGACAACAGTAATGCCATGCCACGATCCTGGCAGACAGCAAGCTGCTCCCTAGGACATCCCAACCTTGCCAGTGGATTCTCTCTCTCAGAGCTTCAGTGGTATGTATCCAACAAACATCCATTAAACAGTTAGCATCGTGCCCTATACCACATATCTCACCCACTTGCCTCATTCTGACCTGAGAAGCACTAACTAAGCAGTACCTTCTTCTCTTTCTCTAAAATCATTTGATCCTTTTGATGCAGCATCTTCTTCAGAGTGGCTACTTCTTCCTTCAATTGGGCAATGATGACAAAGTGGTCAGTGCCTGGTGAGTCCAGAGCCAGATCTGGGGAAAAGCTGAGGGGAAAAATGGAGGGGGAAAATATCAGTTGGATGCATAAACTTTTTTCTACCTGAGGTCACATTACAGACCACTTGACTGCAACTTCAGGAGCAGAAGCAACTAGTTGAATCCCAGCCATCAAGCACAATACACGTCCAACTTGAGGGCATTTGCTAAACTGCACAAGCAAGGTGGCCATCAGATAACTATACCAACCAAAGCCACAACCTGCAGCATTCCTGCACCATCTCTGCTCACATGCATGCTGTGCATGCGTGCTAAGTCACTTCAGTCGTGTCCAACTCTGCAACCCTATGGACTGTAGACTGTCAAGTTCCCATCCATGGGGATTCTCCAGGCAAGACTATCAGAGTGTGTGGCCATGCCCTCCTCCAGGGGATCTTCCCAACCCAGGGATCGAACCCATGTCTCCTATGTCTCCTGCACTGGCAGGTGGGCTGTTTACCACTAGCGCCACCTGGAAAGCCCATCTTTGTTCACATTCGGGACTAAAATAAATGTCACCTCATAAGAGCCAAAGATATTTTGTTTCAGGTTCACTGAGGATCCCTAGTTATTGTGGGTGAGAGTCATAATTTTTTGTGATTAGATAATTTCCCTAGAATCTGGATAAATTGTAATTTCATGCATTTTTCTTTAAAGATCCCCATAGAGATTTTGACTCTTTTGTTTTCTGCTCCAAAGCCCATGCTGTGGTACATCTGCTGAGAAGCTGCTGCTTTCCACCTCAGGTACAATCTTTTTAAAAAGTGATTAAAAAAAAGAAGATGAAATTAACAGGAAAGAAGCCAACTTCCCCTACCACAATTGGCCTGTGCCCTGTCACTTCCAGTATCAAGAATTCTGTGATATTTAGTTAGGAAAGGAACAAAAAGGT
>NW_011495069.1:9907279-9911953 GCF_000754665.1 Bison bison bison | reverse complement strand
AAATAACAAGAGACAGTACTTCTGGTGGGGTTATAGGAACAAAAAGGTGGCAAACTGCAAAGTAATATCACAACCTGGGTCTTCAACAGAGTCCTCCCTATGATGGTCTCTGAGCACTACATTTTGTCCAAGTGCCAGGTGAACTCTGTCCTTTTAGTCGAGTGTCTTAACCAGGAAAGTTTCAGGGAATTTGTAAGCCCCTGAGATTGTATATGCAATTTTATGTATACATACAATGGGGTGGTTTCTAGGATGGGGATCTGAGGCTCTCCTTCGTCTGTTCAGAAGTGTCTTAGACCCATACAAGTTAAGAAATCACTGCCAAGAGAGTTAAATCCTACCCTTCTCTAGAGACCTACCCAAAGGAAACTCTCTACTTTTCACAGGGCAACCTGTAAAGTAAAACACAAACCAGTTTTTCCTAGAAAACTGCAATACTGATTCCCAACACCCTATATCAATATAGCAACTACCAGATGCCCCTTGCTGTTGGATCTTTCCTACACCTTGAACAACATCTAATAACCATCAATTTTCTACACAGGTAGAAACTCCAAATAACATGGTGAACTGCTGGACAAACCTCCTCATAGTTACCAAGTGTTTCTATGGCTAGAATGGGAAGACAGTCCACTGATAGAAATATTCTGCCCTCAGTCTACACGAAGCATATGAGAAGGATGTCAGAGGAACAATGGATCACTGCTTTGCTAACTGATAAATATGCAGAATTACTGGGTAACAAAAACAACATGTAAAATAATAAAACAAGGCATGTAGGAGAAAATATTAAAAGGATCCATCATAGTCTCCACCAGTTTCCAACCTTGCCGAGGGACTGTCTTCCCTCAACCCAACAGAATCTATTTAAACCCATAACCAGAGTGACAAATGAAATGGAGTAATGGGCTAATGTGCTCTACCTGCTTTTTAACTGAAATATAATTGACATACAATATTATGTTAGTTTCATACATAATTTGGAATTTGCATATATCGTAATCACTCTAAGTCTAGTAAACGTCCGCCCATATGAAATTATTATTGACTACATTCTTTATGTTGTATGTCACATCCCCATGACTTATTGATTATATAACTGGAGGGCTATAGCTCTTAATCTCCTTCACCTGTTTTGCCTATCCCCCCACCCCCAACCTTCTGGCAACTACCTGTTTGTTCTCTGCACCTATGTTGCATTTTGCTTTGTATTTTAGACTCACATATATGTGAGATCACACAGTATTGGTCTTTCTCCAACTTATTTCACTTAGCATAATATCCTCTAGGTTCATCCAGGTTGTTGCAAACAACAAGATTTTGTTTTTTATGACTGAGTAATATTTCACTGTTTGTGTACACACACACACACCCCCACACACTCCATAGCTTTTTTAGGTATTTGTCTATCAACAGTCACTTAGGTTGCTTTCATTATCTTGGCTCTTATAACTAATGCTACAGTGAACACTGGGATGTATGTATCTTTTTGAAATAGTGTTTCTATTTTCTTTGGATAAATAACTAGAAGTGAAATTGCTGGATTATATGGCAATTCTATTTTTAATTTTTTAAGGTGCCTCCATACTAGTTGCTTCACCAACTTACAATCCTACCAAGAGAGCACAAGGGTGCTATCGTCTCCACATCCTCGCCAACACTTATCCGATAGCCATTCTGATACGTGTGAGGCAGTAGCTCATTGCCATTTTGATTTGCATTTCCCCAATAATTAGTGATATTGAGCATCTATATGTTTTCTTTGGAAAAAAAGTCTATTCAGATCCTCTGCCCATTTTTAAATAGAACTGTTTCTTTTTTTTTCTTGATGTTAAAATATATGAGCTTTTTGTATATTTTGGATATTAACCTGTTATTGGATATATTATTTGCAAATATCTTCTCCCATTCAGTGGGTTGCCTTTTCATCTTATGGATAGTTTCCTTCATTGTGCAAAGGCTTTTGAGTTTGATATAGTCCTTTGTAAAAGCAAAAGTAAATAGGACTACACAGCCTGAGGATACATATCCAAAAAAAATTGCTAAGACCAATGTCAAAGAGCCTATGTTTTCTTCTAGGAATTTAATGCTTTCAGGTCTTAAATTTACGTCTTTAGTCTACTTGGAGTTATTTTTGTAAGCAGTGTGAGAAAGTAGTCCAGTTTGATTCTTTTGCATGTAGCTGTCTAGTTTCCCAACACCATTCAGTGAAGGGGCTATCTTTTCCCCACTGTATACTCTTGCCTCCTCTGTTGTAGAGTAATTGCCCATATAAATGTGGATTTGCTTCTGGGCTGTTTATTCTGTTCCATCAGTCTCTGTGTCTGTTTCTGTCTTCTTGTTTTGTTTTTGGCTGAGTCAGGTCTTACTGCGGCACATGGGATCTTTCACTGCGGTGTGCAGGCTCCTCGTTATGGCACACAGGGTTCTCTAGTTGCAGTGCGTGGGCTCAGTAGCCCAGCAGCATGTGGGATCTTAATTCCTCAACCAGGGATTGAATTCATGTCCCCTGCATTGGAAGGCAGATTTTTAAATACTGCTCCACCAGGGAAGTCCCTAACACCATACTGTTGACTACTGCAGCTTTGTAGTACAGTTTGCAATCAAAAAGCATGACACTTTCAGCTTTGTTCATTCTCAAGATTGCTTTGAGTCTACCTGCTTCTTGAGGGAAGATTCTTCCCATACCAATAAATTGCTGACAAATCTCATTGTGTCTTTCCTGTGTTAGGGACTGTACTGTCTAACTCTGTAACTCCTGATGAATGAGAATTGCTGGGAATCAAAATGAAAAAAGATGGCTAGGTTACTAAGGCAGAAAATCAGATCTAATCTCTTTCTAAACACCGCCAAAGACAGGGAACTTGCTATTTATCCAGGAAGCTCATCTTTTCCAAAAACTTAATAGTTTTTGGAATGTTTCCAAAAACATCTTTTCTCAGGTTGAGCCAAAATCTGCCTGTCAGTCTCATCCATTGGTCCTGGATCTGTCCTCAAAGGCCACAGAGAGTTAAGTCTACTCTTTCAAGTATATTTTAGAGGGAGAACACAATAAAACGATAAGGAAAAGAAAAGAATGTCTTTTAGAAACAATAAACCACAAGGTGTGCCTGGAGGTCACTCACTGTTCATTGCCCATCAAACAATAAGCAAATATGATCAAAAAGTGCATTTCTCAGGGAAGGAAAGCTAGGAATGAACTTGTATTTTCTTCAAATTGAAGGATTTTTGTTATAATTTTGACAAACTATAAAATATTGAGATGGAAGCTGTGAATTTTATAGGACACTAAAAAAGACTAAGGCATTTTCTAAGTATAAAACCATGAGAAAAATGTGTTGTTGTTTTTTTAATTCTATAAAGTAATGGGTTCTCTCTGTATGATACGGAAGGCTAATAAAGAAAAAGAGAAAAATAAATCAAATATGCCTCAATATTTAAAAAATAAATAAGAGGACTTCCCTGGAAGTCCAGTGGTTAAGATTCTGCACTTCTACTGCAGGGCTCTCGGGTCTGATCCCTGAATAGGGAACTAAGATCCCACATGTCATGTGTGTGGCCAAAAAAAAAAAAACAAACAAAGGAATATGATAGTATACGGTCAATGAAAACTGTTAGAGAACAATCTTTTGAAGACATGAGAGGATAAAAACGAAAGAAGAGAAGCATAAATTTAAAAGTGGATTGTGATTAAAAACTGAGAGGGAGTCACAATAGATAGTAAAGAAACAAAACTGGTAATATCTACTCCAGAACTGAATTCAAAATAGATATTCAGCAAAAAAATTTTTTGGTTTCCATGACATTAAAAAAAGGACTGTTCATGGAGAAGGAAATGGCAACCTACTCCAGTATTCTTGCCTGGAAAAGTCCATGGACAGAGGAGCTTGGCAGGCTGCAGTCCATGGGATTACATGACTGAGCATGCGTGCATGAGGGTGGAGGGATATGGGTTGGTAGCAATAAACTGGTAGAACCAAAAAATATAAAGGACAGTTCAAAAAACGTCTTGGACCTCCTCAGTGGTCCTATGGTTAAGATTCCATGCTTCCATTGCAGGAGTGTGAGTTTGATCCCTGGTCAGCCAAAGGAGAAAAAAAAATAATTAAAAAAATGTTTTTAAAGTCTTGTCAGAATGTTCTCCAAGTGAAGGAAAAGCAAGAAAAAAAAGTAAAAAGGGAAGAAAAAACGTAATTTACCTTGTATATAAACTTTTAAAAGAAATGCAAACAAGTGATAGATTAAGATTACTAATGCAGGAACAAAAGGCCTCTTGATGAAAGTGAAAGAGGAGAGTGAAAAAGTTGGCTTAAAACTCAACATTCAGAAAACGAAGATCATGGCATCCGGTCCCATCACTTCATGGGAAATAGATGGGGAAACAGTGGAAACAGTGTCAGACTTTATCTTTTTGGGCTCCAAAATCACTGCAGATGGTGACTGCAGCTATGAAATTAAAAGACGCTTACTCCTTGGAAGGAAAGTTAGGACCAACCTAGATAGCATATTCAAAAGCAGAGGTATTACTTTGCCAACAAAGGTCCGTCTAGTCAAGGCTATGTTTTTCCTGTGGTCATGTATGGGTGTGAGAGTTGGACTGTGAAGAAAGCTGAGCGCTGAAGAATTGATGCTTTTGAACTGCGGTGTTGGAGAAGACTCTTGAGAGTCCCTTGG
>NW_011495069.1:9902016-9907179 GCF_000754665.1 Bison bison bison | reverse complement strand
TGCAAGGAGATCCAACCAGTCCACTCTAAAGGAGATCAGTCCTGGGTGTTCATTGGAAGGACTGATGCTGAGGCTGAAACTCCAATACTTTGGCCACCTCATGTGAAGAGGTGACCCATTGAAAAAGACCCTGATGCTGGGAGGGATTGGGGGCAGGAGGAGAAGGGGGCGACAGAGGATGAGATGGCTGGATGGCATCACCGACTTGATGTACATGAGTTTGGGTGAACTCCGGGAGTTGGTGATGGACAGGAGGCCTGCAATTCATGGAGTCGCAAAGAGTCAGACACGACTGAGCAACTGAACTGAATTGAATGCAGGAACAGTCGAATGGAACTTGCATATGTATGAAAATAATACGTGGCTGCAGAAAAATTTTTTCTAAATTTTCAAGTTATTAGGTTGCTTTTTTAATTACCATGTATATTTAAAGAAAAATTTATTTTTAAAGATCTTTCCCAGAGGACATTATGAAAGATCATGCATCTAAGTTAAGGATCAGCATCCTAATTGAGGAAAACATTCACTGCTGCTAACCAGATGCAATAAAACACTGAACAGAAAGTTTAAAGTCTTTGGCTTGGTGAAGCCATAGCAATAGTCAGCAAGAACAGTGGCAGTATCTCAAAAACCAAATGACCCAACAGAAGGCAAACTTTAAGGCCTGTTGGTTAAACTAAAGGCTATGAATGAGCTTTTTCCGGGTCATTCAAACACAGCCCACATCATAAACAGCACAAAACAGAAATGATGAATCTAAAGGCTGTGGGTCTTGGCTTAGGCCTTCATAAAGCAGGGCATTCAGAATGGTTCATTCCCTGAAGAACTTTTTACAGGATCATGCATCCTGGCAGATGTGATAAGACAATCAGTGCCACATCCATTTTCTTCAGAATGGTCAAACTAGCTGCTCAGAGAACAAACAGTAACAGTAAAGCTAACCAGAAAGATGGTCTTTATGGTTCCTTTCCCTATATAATTAGAATATCTAAACCAAGCATTTCTAGAAGGATCAATTCAAGAAGTTTGAAGTCAATGATACCAGAAATACAAAGAGAGTCTGCAGAGTCTCAAATCAAGTTAATGAAAAAGCCAACTTCAGAGATGCTATGTATACCCCTAAATAAACAAAACTCAACCCCAGTAAGCCTATATGCTGGTCTGCTCCCATATCTACCACCGTCTGGGAGAGAGAATGGAGAATGGGAGTTTTCAGATTGGAGATGATTCCAAGGATTTTAGGGATGAGTGTGCCAGGTGGTCTCACTTCAGAATGCCCAGCCTGGAGGAACAGGCCCCAAGACTCTGTTGAGAAGCAGCCCACTACACCAACATGGACAGGGCATCCTGGATATGAGGAGAAAATAGCTGGTAAGCAGAAGCATCACTAAGAAGGAAAGGGGAAAGTGAGGAATAAAAATGCATTCAGAAAGGCTTAAAATGAAACAAAAATATTCAAATGCATCTCCTTCCCTCCTGATTCAGCATCTGCTTTGGGTTATCTCTCTTAATGCTAAGGAAGCATAGATTATCCCTCACAGACTGAGCAGTACTGCTTTAATTATAAATTGTCAGGAATTCCCTGGTGGTCCAGTGGTTAAGACTGAGCACTTTCACTGCCACAGCCAGGGTTCAATCCCTGGTTGGGGAACTAATGTTCTGAAAGCTGTGCAGTGTGCCCAAAAAAGAAAAATTTCCAATTTGTCTCTGTTTTGCCTCTGCAGACCAACTCCTGCCCTGACTGGAGAAGGCTATAGGCACAGATCACAATAAAAAGCATGTCTTTGAATTCTTGTGAGAAGTTATTTGTGGACTACAGAAAATTCAACTGCTATTAAATCCAGTTATATGTTCTAGACAAGATTATATTTATAAACTAATAGCAGTATTGTTTGTTTATAAGATAAGTGTCTAGTGTAGTATCCCTGAGAAGTTCGCTGACAACCATAAACTAGCTCCATGACACACCCTAAAACGTATTCCTGTTTCAGGAACTGTGTATGCATTTCAAACAGAAACATGCACACACACTTGAACTGGCTTACCTATCTCCATTGGTTGTGATCGACTCAAACTTGGATTTTTTCTTTGGGATTTCATTTTGAATTGAAGACGTAGAAAGGGTTTTCTGACTTTTAATGGCAAAAAAGAAAAAAGAGAGAGAGAAAGAGAGATACACACACTTTAGAAATCAAAGATTAATAAAACATCACAATGAAAGTCCTGTCAAATGGGACCAACATAATACTGTACCTATTCTATGCAAGAGCTAATTATTCTTGATCATCAAAATCCACCCAAGTCTTAATTCCATAGATGCATGGACAGCTCATTTCTATAGTCCTTCCCCAAATTTTTACCTGTGATTAAATACTATCTGCTTTATTAATAACAAAGAGAACAAGTCAATAAAACCTTAGACAGAAGCACAATACATCTTACAATTTAAAAAGTACTTTCATATTCATTTTTCCCCATGCATCTTATAATACTGTGAGGCATATACAAGGGATTATTTCTATTTTGCAGAAACTGAGGCTCATCAAGGCTAACTTACCTACCCAGGGATATAGAGCTAGTTAGTAGTGAAGCTTTACGTATCTGAACACTAAGTCCAGTTCTTCTTCACTCTGTTTCTGTAAATCTTCTAGTATCTAAGAGTCTCATGACAACCCTAAAGATCAGTGTTAGTCTCTGAAACTAATCTGCAACCCTTTTACTTTGATGGATGTAAAATTGCCAAGCCCAAAGGATTTTTCAGACCTTTTCTTATTGGCCTCTTTTCAATATTTGATACCACTGATCATGCCTTCTCCCCATCACATCCAACTTTATAACTGACAAATATAATTGTACATTAATTAAAATGTACGAGGCGACAATTTTATATATATATATTATAGAACGATTACTACCAAGATCAAGATAATTAATGCACCCATCATCTTGCATACCTGATTTTATTTTTCGGCTGTGCCACGTGGCTTTTGGGATCTTAGTTACCCAACCAGGGACTGAACCTGTCCCCCCTGCAATGGAAGCGCAGTGTCCTGACCACTGGACTGCCAAGGGAATTCCATTTTATTTTAATGGTGAGCATGCTTGAGATAGCATCACCAACTCAATGGACATAAACTTGGGCAAACTCCGGGAGACAGTGAGAGCCAGGAAGGCCTGGCGTGCTGCAGTTCATGGGATCGCAAACAGTCAGATATGACTTAGTGACTGAACAACAACATGCTTAGGATCTCCTCTCAGCAACTTGGAAGCATACAGTCACTGAGCTGTACATGAGAACTGAGAACTACTTCTAATAAAGTTTGTACCCTCTAACCTAACCCTCCCCATTTCCCTCTCCTTTTGCACCTGGCAACCACCATTCTATTCTCTGTATCTATGAAATCAGTTTTTAAGATTGCACATAAAAATGATACCACATGGTGTGTGTCTTTCTCTCTGCCTCATTTCACTTAGCACATGCCTTCCAGGCTTATCTGTGTTGTAGCAAATAGCAGTATTCCCTTCTTTTTTATGGCTAGATATTCCATTGAATGTATATTCCACATTTTCTTCAACCATTCATCCCTCCAAGGACATTCAGGTTGCTACCATATATTAGGTATTGTGAATAAATGAATAGAAATGCTCATTTCAGTTCCTTCAGATACATACTAAAGTGATTGCTGGGACCTATGATAGTTTTATTTTTAATTTTTTCAGCAAACACCATACTGTTGAGTTCTTTATATATTTTGCATATTAACCCTGATTAGAGATTTGGTTTTCAAATACTCACTCCATCCTTGAGTGCTTCTATAATCTGTTTTCAGTTTCCAGCCTAAGTTGTATCAGTCAAGAGTATGGTTTTAACAACTATTATAGTGGGTGGAAATGATGTTCCCCTGATCATCTGCATGAGAATCATCTGAGAGGTTTATAAAACAAAGCAGATTCCTGGATTCCATCCTAGATCCTACCGAATTAAACTCTGGGGTAGGGCCACAGAAATCCACATTTTAAAATTAGCTCTGCTACCACCGACTCTTATATGCTACCAGTGGCTCATGTTCAAACCTCTTCTGAATTATAGCCTAAGCTCCTAAATAATAGCCTGAGCACTAAATAAAAATCTTTTTTAATATCTGTATAGCCTAAGCAGTAAATAATAATCTTTTTTAATATCAGATCTTAGTTTCTTGCTACTTCCAGAACATCTTATTTTTGACTGGGCACAGACACAGAGGTCGAAGCTCTCAGAGGATAGCTTCTGTTTCTTGACAGTCTGTTCCTTACATTTTTCTTTGGCCTCCTTCGTTCTCTTGGCCAAAAGTTTAGCATATTCTGCACCTCTTCCTTATTTCCTTAGTACACTGTTTCTTCAGAGCAATATGCTGACATTTGAGCTGCAGAACACGTGGAAGAAAAAGATGCTAGATTTTGGGTGCTTTGGTCCTAGTTTTCTCATCATCTCTGCTTCAGGGCTTTCTCACAACATACTGGTGGACATTGTCTTTGCTTCAGTCAGTTCAGTCGCTCAGTCGTGTCCGACTCTTTGTGATCCCATGGACTGCAGGCTTCCCTGTCCATCACCAACTCCCGGAGCCTGCTCAAACTCATGTCCATCGAGTTGGTGATGCCATCCAACCATCTCATCCTCTGTCATCCCCTTCTTCTGTCTTCAATCTTGCTGAGCATCAGGGTCTTTTCCAGTGAGTCAGTTCTTTGCACCAGGGGCCACAGTATTGGTGTTTCAGCTTCAGCATTAGTCCTTCCAATGAATATTCAGGACTGATTTCCTTTCGGATTGACTGGTTTGATCTCCTTGCAGTCCAAGGGACTCTCAAAAGTCTTCTCCAACACCACAGTTCAAAAGCATCAATTCTTTGGCACTCAGCTTTCTTTACGGTCCAACTCTCACATCTATACGTGACTACTAAAAAAACCATAGCTTTGACTAGACGGACCTTTGTTGGCAAAGTAATGTCTCTGCTTTTTAATATGCTGTCTAGGTTAGTCATAGCTTTTCTTCCAAGGAGGAAGCATCTTTTAATTTCATGGCTTCAGTCACCATCTGCAATGATTTTGGAGCCCAAGAAAATAAAGTCTGTCACTGTTTCCCCATCTATTTGCCATGAAATGATGGGACTGGATGCCATGATCTTC
>NW_011495069.1:9894976-9901916 GCF_000754665.1 Bison bison bison | reverse complement strand
AATAAAGTCTGTCACTGTTTCCCCATCTATTTGCCATGAAATGATGGGACTGGATGCCATGATCTTCGTTTTTTGAATGTTGAGTTTTAAGCCAGCTTTTTCACTCTCCTCTTTCACTTTCATCAAGAGGCTCCTCAGTTCCTCTTCACTTTCTGCCATAAGGTGGTGTCATTTGCATATCTGAGGTTATTGATATTTCTCCCAGCAGTCTAGATTGCAGCTTGTGCTTCACCCAGCCCGGCATTTCGCATGATGTACACTGCATATAAGATAAATAAGCAGGGTGACAATATACAGCCTTGATGTACTCCTTTCCCAATTTGGAACCAGTCTGTTGTTCCATGTCCATACAGTTTTAACTGTTGCTTCTTGATCTGCATACAGATTTTTCAGGAGGCAGGTAGGGTGGTCTGGTATTCCCATCTCCCTAAGAATTTTCCAGCTTGTTGTGATGCACACAAAGGTTTTGGCATAGTTAATGAAGCAGAAGTAGATGTTTTTCTGGAACTCTCTTGCTTTTTCAACAGATAATCCAACAGATGTTGGCAATTTGATCTCTGGTTCCTCTGCCTTTTCTAAATCCAGCTTGAACATCTGGAAATTCTCAGTTCACATACTGTTGAAGCCTCACTTGGAGAATTCTGAGCATTACTTTGCTAGTGTGAATGCACTGGTCATAGCAAACACCCTCTTCCAACAACACAAGAGATGACTCTACACATAGATGTCACCAGATGGTCAATACCGAAATCAGATTGATTATATTCTTTGCAGCTGAAGATGGAGAAACTCTATGCAGTCAACAAAAATAAGACCAGGAACTGACTGTGGCTCAGATCATGAACTCCTTACTGCAAACTTCAGACTTATATTGAAGAAACTAGGGAAAAACACTATACCATTCAGGTATGACCTAAATCAAATCCCTTACGATTATACAGTAGAAGTGACAAATAGATTCAAGGGATTAGATCTGATAAGAGTGCCTGAAGAACTATGGACAGAGGTTTGTGACATTGTACAGGAGGCAGTAATCAAGATCTTTACTTCAGAGATTATAAAGTTTGCAGACTCTAGCTCTTGGGCCCCAGGTGGAGTCCCAGTAGTACCAGTAAATCTAGAAATATCCTCCTCTCCCTTTTTGACAATGACCAAATTGAGGACACTCAGATTGGCATTCACAATGCAACCTATACAGATTTGCTCTTTCCTTCTCCAGTTTTCCTTGGCCTGTAACAGGAATACTCTTTAACTCAGTAGTAGGTGGACACTGCCATGGGTCACCACCCTGCTTCATGGCCTGCTTCATGGTCCTTTGCCTGTCATTCCCACCACTGATTCGAACACATAATCCTCCATTCTTTACCTGGAGCATCAGCAGCAACTTCCACAGCCACGAACTTCTCACAGACAGTACAAAGTCTGCGTTCACTGTCCACTGCAGTGAGTTTCTGGCAGCCAGTGGCTGCGAAAGAGATGTTCTGCTTCACCTTGGAGCAGCCGATAGCCTCAAAGGTGCCACAAAAAAGAGCTAAATAGTTCTTGACACTTCAAACTCAACTTTCCAAAACTGAACTTTTTTCCCCTTCTGACAGTCTCTCAGATAAGGATTCACTCACTCATCCCAGTAAGAAACCTGAGAATTATCCTTTATTCACCCAGCTCCTGCCCATCTACCTGTTCATCAGATTATCTAATTTACACATAATTCTCCTTCTGAAATGTCTTCCTGAATCTACCTCTTCGATCTTTAGTGCCACTACCTGAGGTTCTCTATTAACATCTCTTTCTGGACTCTTACCAAAAAAGCTTCTTAACTAGCCCCCAGCCTCTTTTCCTCCAGTGCATTCTTCACAATAGTCTGGGTTAATCTTTTTTTTTTTAAGGTAGATTTCGTCCCTCCCCAACACAGGTCCTTTCAGTCGCTCCCTATTAAAATTACTAACATCAAGATCATGTTACTTACCAGGTCTGCTGGATTCCTTTCCATCCCATTTTCTGCTCCCAATCATAAGCTCCAGCAAAATAAAAGGATCTGCTGTTCCTAAGTTCCATGTGGTCTTATGCCCTCCATGTCTTTGCAGTTGCTATTCCCTCCACCCATTCCTTATCTGACGATTCTGATTTATCCTAAGATCTAGCTCCAATGTCAGCTCTTCTCTGATCTTTCATTGCTTGACCTCCCCAGGCAGTTAATTACCACGGCCTCTTATGCCTGTATCTTGACATGCTTTCACTGTGACACCCTCAGATTATCCTGCAATACTTTGATTACAGGTCTGTCTTCCCTACCAGGCTGCATACCTCTTAGAAAACAGAGTGATTCTTTTTACTCATCTCTGCATTCCTTGCAGAGAATCTGGTCCATGAAGGTAACTAACAATGAACAAACAAAATCATAAAGGTAATGATAACAACGCATAACCATCATGTACTGAAGCTTCCTATATGCCAGTTATAAAACTAATCACTATGCACATACCATATAATTTATTTTCACAGCAACTCCATGAGTTAATATTTCCCTCATTTTACAGATGAAAAAACTTGCCCAAGATCCCATACAGAGAACCTGGCAGACCCAGGATTCAATCCAAAGCCAGAACTCTTAACAACACAACAGATACTCTGAAAGGAAGCTTAAGACAACAATGAAGGGGCATCATTTTGACTGGATCTTATAAGGACAAACCTAGAATATCTATCTCCTAGCCAAATATGCATAAGAAAAGTTGCATTTCCTCAGAATGTGGAATGTCTGGTCTTCTAGGGAGATAATCCACTCTTAATGGTGGGGAGAATACAAACTTTTAAGATACAACACAAACCAAGTCAGAAAACCCTAATGCCTTATGGATGTCTCTCTGGCCCTTGGATGATATATGAATTATAAAATACATCAAAGGAGATTCCCTCTGTAGATTAGTAACTAGAGAGAAAATACAAAAATTTAGACAAAATAGTATCTTCCATGACTACTTGTGTATTACATCTGACCTCCCAGAACCTCTTGTTCTATCTCAAGCATCTTGGGGTTACCTGTTGTAATGGCTGCCGCCACTCAGTCGACTATACTGCTCCTTCTCCTGGTGGCTGGCACGGGAAGAGCTGCTCAGGTGCTTCCTCTGCTCTTTGGTCTTCTGAAGGACCCGTTTGTATGAAAGTGTGCATAGCCAGCATAGCAATTTCCCATCTACCTGAAAGATGAGGAGACAAAGATAAAGAAGGAATGTGCTAGTGCGGAGGCTAAGAACATGGGTATTAGGAGCTAGAACCTCTGGTTAAGTCTGGATCTGCCACTCACAAGCTGTGTGACCTTACGTGTAAGTCACCTGGGCACTACTGGGATCAATCTCTTCATCTATAAAATGAAGGACAATAGTATGTACCTCAGAGGGCTGGTGCAAGGATTCAGTGACATAATGGAGGTAAAGCATGGTGCAAGGTACATAAAAACCGCTTAACAAAATATGACCTGGGGACTTCCCTGGTGGTCCAGTGGTGAAGACTCTGTGCTTCCACTGCAGGGGGCACGAACTCAATCCACTGTTGGGGAACAAAGACCCTGCATGCCATGGGGCATGGCCAAATTTTTTTTTAACATGCTAATTATATTTATTTTTTTATTTTGTTTTTCCTCAACTTAACACACACCAGAGCAAAGTTCCCACAAGAATTTCAAAAGACACAGATATCTCCATAGTTCTCACCAAGGAAAATACAGCAGGGAGAAGATAAAACATAAAATTTGCACTTTAGCTTTCATACCTTATAGATGACTCATAAAGTGGTATGCTGGGTATCTTTTCTCAGATGGAAAGGTTTCCAAAAAAAGACTGATGGGCAAGTAGCTTCCAGGGCCCCAGGGTGACTACTATGGCACTTTGTTTGGATCAGAAAAAGTCGATCACTTTGGGCAGAAGCATCTCTACACCTAGGTGCAGAGCACAGGGCTAGGAAAGCAAAATGGGGCTTCCACAATCCTCTGAAGCTGGGGCACCTCTGTACCACACTCAGATTGCAAAACTGAGTTTGTGAAGTGGACTAGTACAAGTGGCAGGGCAGCAGAGCCATTAGCTCACACTTGGGAGGGAACGTGCTGATATTTTACGCAATTTCAGTTTGGGGCATTTTAGTTTTAGCTTTGGCAGTTTAGTTTTTAGTTTTGTCTTACCTCTAAATTGGACCTTCTGCCCTATTTTGAACATGGGTAGGTAAGCCACACCATTATTTCTCTGAAGTATTTTTCAATCTTGTTAGCAAAAGCCTCTTTGCCCCTCACTCTCCTAACCTATCACATTAGCAACTCATCGGCCTGACCCATCCACTTCTTTCCAACTCCACTGCTTCCACCCAAGCAAAGCCATTCTCATCTCTCACAGCTACTAGACTCACCCAGGGACTTCGCTGGTGGTTCAGGGACAGACTCCACACTCCCAGTGCAAGGGCCCCAGGTCTGATCCCTGGTCAGGGAACTAGATCCCACATGCCATGACTAACAGTTTGTACGTCTCAATTAAAGACGTGCTGTAACTAAGACTGGGTGTAACCAAATAAATAAGTATTTTTTAAAATGACTCACCCAAATGATCTCTCTGTTCTTCTCCCTATCAACCATTTCTACATAGATGCCAGAGGACTTCTTAAATGTAAATCTTATATAACTCTCACCTTAAAATCATAGATTATCATATATAAAAATTGAAAATTTTTACCATGGCCTATGTTGACTTAAATGTAGCCCTTACTTGCCTTTATAATCTCATTCCCTTGCTCACTCTGCCTCCTTCTTTTATTTATTTGGCTGCATTGGGTCTTAGTTGTGGCATGTGGGATCTTTGACCTTCACTGCTGCATGCAGGATCTTTGATTTTCTTTGCGGCACGTGTGATCTAGTTCCCTCACCAGGGATTGAGCCCTGACTCCCACCCCGGCATTGGGAGCTCAGAGTCTTAGCCACTGGAACATCAGCAAAGTCCCCCAGGCTCATCACTCTTGCCTCAGGGTCTTTTCATAGCTGGTCTCTCCTCCCAGGATCTTTGCCCTCCAGAGATTCTCACTGCAGCTTCCTTCTCGTCAAGTTCAGTTTCAGGTCAGATGTGATCTCCCTGCAGGTCCTCCTGAACGCCCCATTGAAACTGGGGCACTCTCTACCAGAGACCCTGTTTCCTTATAGCACTTACATCTAAAACCTGTGTTCACTCAACTTGTTTGTTCTCATCCATCTCTTTCATATGTAGATAAAAGCTCTGAGAGAATAAAGTGTCTTCTGCCTAGTTCATTAGTGTATTTCCAATACCCAGAACAGTGTCGGATATGACAAGCATGTAATTATTTGTTAATGAATGCATAAGTGAATTTTGAAACCAAACTTCAATGTGGTCCATTTCAAGGTTATGGGATGTGGCCTAAAGGCCTGAGTTTAAAATACTCTAGGAGACCTTGCCCAGGAAAGAGCTTTCATTGAAGAAGGGTTTGAAAACAAAGCAACTGCATTGAAAGAGAGCATTAAACATGAGAATCAAATACTGAACCACAGGACACCTTATTTCAATCTTCCCTTCACAAATAAACTTTAAAAATAGAAAATTACCCTCTGAGAATTAAACTATCATAAAGAAATCATCAGAGATAACACTGAGTACTTATCATGTGCCTGATTCCTTTTGAAGGGGTTTACACCCGATGACTCAACCTTCATAACAATGATGACATCTGATCAGCCTCATTTACAGATGAGGAAACTGAGGCACTGATAGATTAACTTGACCAAAGTCACACAACAAATAAGTGAGAGAACAAAGATTTCAACCCAGGCACTCTGAGTCCAGATGATGCATGCGTGCACGGTCAGTCATTCAGACGTGTACAACTCTTTGAGACCCTATGAACTGTAGCCTGACAGGTTCCTCTGTCCATGGGAGTCTCCAGGCAAAAAATACTAGAGTGGGTTGTCATTTCCTCCTCCAGGGGATCTTCCCAACCCAGGGAGCAAACCCATGTCTCCAGAATTGGCAGGTGGATCCTCTACCACTGAGCCACTTGGGAAGCCCACTGAGTCTAGATTATCTACCCTTAATCCCTAAGATTAGTCTTCTTTAAATTTGTAAATAAGTGATTGAAGATACCTATAATTATGCAAACTCTGCATAGGAACCTGGAATGTTAGGTCCATGAATCAAGGCAAACTGGAAGTGGTCAAACAGGAGATGGCGAGAGTGAATGTCAACATTCTAGGAATCAGTGAACTAAAATGGACTGGAATGGGTGAATTTAACTCAGATGACCATTATATCTACTACTGTGGGCAGGAATCCCTTAGAAGAAATGGAGTAGCCATCATGGTCAACAAAAGAGTCCGAAATGCAGTACTTGGATGCAATCTCAAAAACAACAGAATGATCTCTGTTCGTTTCCAAGGCAAACCACTCAATATCATGGTAATTCAAGTCTATGCCCCAACCAGTAACACTGAAGAAGCTGAAGTTGAACGGTTCTATGAAGACCTACAAGACCTTTTAGAACTAACACCCAAAAAAGATGTCCTTTTCATTATAGGGGACTGGAATGCAAAAGTAGGAAGTCAAGAAACACCTGGAGTAACAGGCAAATTTGGCCTTAGAATACGGAATGAAGCAGGGCAAAGGCTAATAGAGTTTTGCCAAGAGAACGCACTGGTCATAGCAAACACCCTCCTCCAACACAAGAGGACCCTCTACACATGGACTTCACTAGATGGTCAACACCAAAATCAGATTGATTATATTCTTTGCAGCCAAAGATGGAGAAGCTCTATACAGTCAACAAAAACAAGACCAGGAGCTGACTGTGGCTCAGATCATGAACTCCTTATTGCCAAATTCAGACTTAAATTGAAGAAAGTAGGGAAAACCACTAGACCATTCAGGTATGACCTAAATCAAATTCCTTATGATTATAC
>NW_011495069.1:9894027-9894876 GCF_000754665.1 Bison bison bison | reverse complement strand
TTAAATTGAAGAAAGTAGGGAAAACCACTAGACCATTCAGGTATGACCTAAATCAAATCCTTATGATTATACAGTGGAAGTGAGAAATAGATTTAAGGGACTAGATCTGATAGATAGAGTGCCTGATGAACTATGGACGGAGGTTTGTGACACTGTACAGGAGACAGGGATCAAGACCATCCCCATGGAAAAGAAATGCAAAAAAGCAAAATGGCTGTCTGGGGAGGCCTTACAAATAGCTGTGAAAAGAAGAGAAGCGAAAAGCAAAGGAGAAAAGGAAAGATATAAGCATCTGAATGCAGAGTTCCAAAGAATAGCAAGAAGAGATAAGAAAGCCTTCCTCAGCGATCAATGCAAAGAAATCAAGGAAAACAACAGAATGGGAAAGACTAGAGATCTCTTTAAGAAAATTAGAGATACCAAGGGAACATTTCATGCAAAGATGGGCTCAATAAAGGACAGAAATGGTATGGACCTAACAGAAGCAGAAGATATTAAGAAGAGATGGCAAGAATACACAGAAGAACTGTACAAAAAAGATCTTCACGACCCAGATAATCACGATGGTGTGATCATTCAGCTAGAGCCAGACATCCTGGAATGTGAAGTCAAGTGGGCCTTAAAGCATCACTACGAACAAAGCTAGTGGAGGTGATGGAATTCCAGTTGAGCTATTTCAAATCCTGAAAGATGATGCTGTGAAAGTGCTGCACTCAATATGCCAGCAAATTTGGAAAACTCAGCAGTGGCCACAGGACTGGAAAAGGTCAGTTTTCATTCCAATCCCAAAGAAAGGCAATGCCAAAGAATGCTCAAACTACATCCAATTGCACTCATCTCACACGCTAG
>NW_011495069.1:9886591-9893927 GCF_000754665.1 Bison bison bison | reverse complement strand
ATTGCCAACATCCGCTGGATCATGGAAAAAGCAAGAGAGTTCCAGAAAAACATCTATTTCTGCTTTATTGACTATGCCACAGCCTTTGACTGTGTGCATCACAATAAACTGTGGAAAATTCTGAAAGAGATGGGAATACCAGACCACCTGACTTGCCTCTTGAGAAACCTGTATGCAGGTCAGGAAGCAACAGTTAGAACTGGACATGGAACAACAGACTGGTTCCACATAGGAAAAGGAGTACGTCAAGGCTGTATATTGTCACCCTGCTTATTTAACTTCTATGCAGAGTACATCATGAGAAACGCTGGGCTAGAAGAAGCACAGCTGGAATTAAGATTGCCAGGAGAAATATCAATAACCTCAGATATGCAGATGATACCACCCTTATGGCAGAAAGTGAAGAAGAACTAAAGAGCCTCTTGATGAAAGTGAAAGAGGAGTGTGAAAAAGTTGGCTTTAAGGCTCAACATTCAGAAAACTAAGATCATGGCATCTGGTCCCATCACTTCATGGGAAATAGATGGGGAAACAGTGGAAACAGTGTCAGACTTTATTTTGGGGGGCTCCAAAATCACTGCAGATAGTGATTACAGCCATGAAATTAAAAGACGCTTACTCCTTGGAAGGAAAGTTATGACCAACCTAGATAGCATATTCAAAAGCAGAGACATTACTTTGCCAACAAAGTTTCGTCTAGTCAAGGCTATGGTTTTTCCTGTGGTCATGTATGGATTTGGGAGTTGGACTGTGAAGAAGGCTGAGCACCGAAGAATTGATGCTTTTGAACTGTGGTGTTGGACAAGACTCTTGTGAGTCCCTTGGACTGCAAGGAGATCCAACCAGTCCATTCTAAAGGAGATCAGCCCTGGGTGTTCTTTGGAAGGAATGATGCTAAAGCTGAAACTCCAGTACTCTGGCCACCTCATGCAAAGAGTTGCCTCATTGAAAAAGACTCTGATGCTGGAAGGGAATGGGGGCAGGAGGAGAAGGGGATGACAGAGGATGAGATGGCTGGATGGCATCACCAACTCGATGGACGTGCGTTTGAGTGAACCCCGGAGTTGGTGATTGACAGGGAGGCCTGGCGTGCTGCGATTCATGGGGTTGCAAAGAGTCGGACACGACTGAGCGACTGAACCGAACTGAACTACTATGTGTCAGACTGCTGGGAACACTACATGAAAACAAGATGGACTGAGAGCTCATAGTCTGGTGGGGGTAGACAAACATGTACACAAATAAACAAGATAATTTCTCATAATGTTACATGCTATTGAAGACAACAAACAAAGTATATGGTAGAGTGAGAGTTAGTAAAGGTCTCTGTGAGAAGGCGGCAACTGAGCTGAGACCTGACATGAGGAACCAGTCATGACACTCTGGAGAAGGCTGTGTATCCAGCATACCCAGCCAGCACGAATGAGACTAGGATGTCTGAAGGACTCAGGTGGACAGTGCAGCTGGTCCAAAGGGAAAGGGGGGAGAGTAATGGATGATGGAACAGAGTCAGGTATGGGCCTTGCAGGCAATGGAAGGAGTTTGGGGTTTATCCTAAGTGCAACTGGAAGCCACTGGAGGGTTTTAAACAAACTAAATCAATACCATTTTAATTCCACCAAGGTACCACCATTCCACATAGACCTTTATCTGTATCATCTTCTTGTGATCTTTAACTTCAACAGAGAGAAACATTTGAAGAGCCAGATTGTAAAGTTGGTAATACACTTACCTTGCTTAAGTCCTAATCTCTACAGAGTTTTGTAGAATTTCACCAATCACCATTTCACTTATAAGGGATATTGATCACTGTTATTGAGATTCTCATGAAACACTAGCTAAATGTTAGAATATAAAGGTCCACATTTTATAAGTGAAGAAAACAAAGGCTGAAAAGCTTCTTCAAGATCAATAACAATTTGGAGAGGAACTGAGAAATCAGTCTCTGTTACATGTCTTTTTAACACAGTTGGCCCATCTTAATATCTCTGAAAGAAAAAAAGAAAAACACAGAGACTTACCTTCTTTCTATCATCTTTCCTGTCAAATGCACACTGCTGTTTGCACTGTTCACAAGAATACGGTGGTCCATACTTCTTCTCTGAATTTGTGCAACGCTGACACTTGTTGCCAATAAAAGCTGCAATTATGTTGCAATACTGACAAGGTTTGGGCTTTAACAGAAAAAAAAGGTGTCAAGTAAGTATATTATAAAATACCAGTGCTTTTTTTAACCCAATGATTTCTATTATACACATTAACTAATCAATGCAAAAATGCATTCCCAACTTTATAAATTTCCTTTTACACTGATCAAAGAAAGCCCAATTCCTCATACCACGTAAAGTGTTTTTATGCACAGGACCTATTGATTTTTAAATAAATAACAAAATCCCATTAGCATATATGCTGGGACTTCTCTAACAAATTCAACAGAACTAGCTCTTTGGAGAAACCAGCAAGCGCTTCCAAATTTCTGAAAAGGCCTCTTTGCCATTATCAGTGTATAAACATGTTGGGAGAATGCCTGCAAGAACACAGTATGCTGAACCCTAACACTGAAAAAAAAAAATTATTCATCAAAATGAAAAGTCAACTATTACCAAGCCAAGAGCTCACACCACAGGATACATCTTTCCCCTTCTCTTTACATACTGGTTACTGAAGCTTCTCCAGGAAAATTATATCACAAACCTGTCATAGTGACTACAAACACAGAACTTATTAATACTAAGTATTAGCTAACTTTGAAAGATAAATACTAGATACATTTTTCTGAGAACATTTTTACATAACTAGGTCTTCTAATTTAAAAAACTGTAATTATATTAACAGTTCGCAGAAGGTAAGGTCCCAAGAGACCAGACTACTCACTGTTAGGTAAGGAGAAACCCTACTTACCGTTCCATACAACTGCACATTCTGAGCACATTTCTTGCATATAGTATTAGTTTTACTGTTAAGGAAGAAAGAGACACAAGGCTTTGTAAGGAAAAAAAGTCATTTTACATAGAACATCTCAAAAGAGATTCTTCCTTAACTCCAAGGAATTTTTTCATTACTAAGTGCCAAGGTGAAAAACGGTTTGGATATTAGATTAACTGAAGGTTGAGTTATCTGGCCATGAACTCTTTTAATTATTTCATAGTTTTAGCTCAAATAAAACAAGACTTTGGTTTAAGTGGAGAGTGAGCTGTTTCTGATTATGAAATTTCCAAGTATGACCAAGTAAATGTATCAGATATGGAGAGGACAATCCAAAGAAATATTATGTCAAGACGAAAAATGTACTCAGAAAAGAAATTAATCCTCCTTAATTCAGATGACCAGGTGAGAAATTTGAGATGAGGAATAAAGTATTTGTGTTTGGAGTATAAACTCAGAAATTCTATTCATGTTGACCTTACTCTGTCTACATTCTCCTTTGTAAGCAAAAGTATATGAAAATCCCAGATGTGGGGAAATAGATGCAAACATTAAACATTTTTTCAATATTTCAAGTACTCTAGGAGCTAAGCACTGACAAAAATAAACACACCCTTTCCCTTGTGAGGGGTCTTCCCTTGTAGCTCAGTGAAGATCCAGGTCACAGCATTTCCAACTTGCCTAAACTGATGAACTGTCCTGGGAAAAGAAATCACCTTCAAATAAAGTCTAACCCTTCCCACAGTAAGGCACAAACAAATACCTGATGTTTAAGGACAGTTTAAACAATATTTGAGGGCCAAAAACAAAATCACATAAAAATCCAGTATATTCACTACTTTGCCTTTTTTTCCCCCTACAATTCCTATCAAAGTGACTACAAAGTTAAAAACCAGAAGAAATACCTTAAAGTAGAAAACATTAAATTAAAATGAGATATTCAAACAAAGTATTTCCCAGGGCAATTTTCTGCCATTTAAAAAAGGCAGTTCAGGGACTTCCCTGATGGTCCAGTGGGTTTAAAAAAAAAAAAAAAAAGCCAGTTCAGGAAGTGAAGTATATTGAAAAAGACCTCTACAAAGAGGATTAGCATCAGTGATGCTGTGATGTTGAACATTTGGGTTTATCTTAGATTTATTACTCAAGGAATGGGACATATATATCAATATATATAAATGTTCTTGACCCCTCAAAAAAATGCAAAAAAAACCTATTACTATAATCCATCTTGAATTAATTTTTATGTATGGTATGAATTAAGGGTTAAACTTCGTATCTCACCCTACACACAAAAACTATTTCAAAAGGGAATCACAGGCCTAATGTAAGAGCCAAAATATAAAGCTTCTAGAGCATATTCTATGTTTCCATTTATATGAAGTTCTTGAACAGGTAAAACTAATCTACAGTAGAAAGGAAAATCAGTACAGTAGTTGTTTGGAAAAAAGCAAGGAGGGTGGGGACTGACTAGGTTGGAGTTATAATCTCTGGGGTGACAGTAATGTTTTATATTTTGATGGGGTTTGGGGTAAAACAGATGTATACTGTTTTTAAAACTCATCGAATGATGCAAATAAGATGTGAGCATTTCACTGTGTGCAGATTTTACCTCTAAAAACATTTTAAAACCATAAACAAATATTGAACTCTAGTTAATGATATGCATGCTGAAGTGTTTAGGGTCAAGTACACTAATGTTCACAACTTTAAACTGCATCACAAATAAGATGGATCAATATACTGATGGACAGAGAGATGGACAGATGCAAATATAGTAAACTAAACGTAAAGCAGAGACATTACTTTGCCAACAAAAGCCCGTCTAGTCAAGGCTGTGGTTTTTCCAGTAGTCATGTATGGATGTGAGAGTTGGACTGTGAAGAAAGCTGAGCACCAAAGAATTGATGCTTTTGAACTGTGGTGTTGGAGAAGACTCTTGAGAGTCCCTTGGACTGCAAGGAGATCCAACCAGTCCATCCTAAAGGAGATCAGCCCTGGGTGTTCTTTGGAAGGAATGATGCTAAAGCTGAAACTCCAGTATTTTGGCCACCTCATGCGAAGAGTTGACTCATTGGAAAAGACTCTGATGCTAAGAGGGATTGGGGGCAGGAGGAAAAGGGGAAAACAGAGGATGGGATGGCTGGATGGCATCACCGACTCAATGGACGTGGGTTTGAGTGAACTCCAGGAGTTGGTGATGGACAGGGAGGCCTGGCGTGCTGCGATTCATGGGGTCGCAAAGAGTTGGACACGACTGAGCGACTGAGCTGAACTGAAACGTAAATTGTAGAATTTAAGTAGTGTGTAGGTGAGTGTTTACAGTCTAGTCTTTTTTTGGTTTGTTTTTGTTTGAAAATACACCTAACAAAATGTCAGGGGAAACAGTCCCAAAATTGAAATGATGCTGACTAAAATCAGGCTTCTAGGTCCGTGTATCGGAGAAGGCGATGGCACCCCACTCCAGTACTCTTGCCTGGAAAATCCCATGGATGGAGGAGCCTGGTAGGCTGCAGTCCATGGGGTCGAGAAGAATCAGACAGGACTGAGCGACTTCACTTTCACTTTTCACTTTTATGCATTGGAGAAGGAAACGGCAACCCACTCCAGTGCTCTTAAATGGAGAATCCCAGGGACGGCGGGGCCTGGTGGGCTGCCGTCTATGGGGTCGCACAGAGTCGGACACGACTGAAGCGACTTAGCAGCAGCAGCAGGTCCATGTATGAGCTAGCAAATAAGACCCCATCCTGCTTAAGGTAATATTACCTACAGCCACAGCGCCACAAAAAAGGTGAACTTGCTATACCACTAAACCACTCTGCTGCCATTAAAAAGTCCCCCATAGACGTGTGCTTCATTCACACCCAGGTATTTTTCACACGTCTCAAAATGAGATTCACACGAGGTAAGTGTAAAGGCAAGTGAGTTTTTTCAAATGTGACTAGGGCTAACAAAGCCTTTATCAGGATTGTCACATTTCCAAAAGTATCTTCTTTCAGCTTATAATTTCTTCAAACTCTATGTATAAACGTACTAGAACACAAGACTCATGTTTTCTGTTGTGGGGTTGCTTTCTTAGTGTCAAAAATATCAAAACCACAATATAAAATTATCAAGGCGTGAAAAATAAGTAACTAATTTGTAAGCAATTAATGAATAACTAGAGAACAATGCGTATTTTACATCCATTGTGTTGTGACCGGAAATGGCAGCGCCTGCGTATAACTCAACTGATTACCTCTCTTGCTGGTATTCAGTCCTACAGTAGGTGCACTTCACAACAGGGTGTGCAATCCGACATTCCTGAAATGAAACGAGGATATAACTTTAACAGGCAGTCAGAAATGGAAACAGTCTTCAGTAGGAGGCAGAGACGGGAGTACTATTCCAAGCACAAGCACTGTGCTTGACTGAGTCACTTTAACTTTCTGGGACTAATTTTTTTCGTCTGTAATACTGGCATCACCACCCTGCATTGATGTGGGAGTTAAGTAAGAATTTATATGGAACTAGTCATAAATTGTAAAACAAAGGTATGAATAAGCCTCAGACATAAGGAATAAAAAGCCCTGAATTCTAGTCCGGTTCTGCCTCTGCCACTGAGTGATTTTTCAGCAGGTTCATTTGTGAAATCAAAGTACTGGATAAAAATTATTGCTTACATACATAAATCTCCCTTAAAATCAAATACACACGTACACACAAATATATATTTAAGGCCAAAAAGGCACTCAACTATTTGATTTTTGAGATCTCTCATACCTAGTTAACAAAGTGTCAACTTTATGGCCATTTGAGGCCATAACGATTGCCTCAACACAATTGAGTTATCCATAATAGAGACACAAACTCTGGATTAATCTGGAGATAACTCGACATCACTCTACAGTCGGCTTAGTGACTTTTAACTGTCACCTCACAGCACCTCTATTCATTTAAATAGGCAAAGAAAGATGAATCAACTTAAACGAAAAAGAGAACTTGGACCTTCAAGGGTAAAAACTGAACAGCAGCTGGTTAGGGGGAGGACCGAAGGTCACTAACTAGACGCTGAAAAAATCATCCTTTTGCTTTATGCGCTTGATTGCGGGGCTTTATTATGAAGCCTGTATACCTCTGACTCTGAAACTGACTGAAAAGTGCCCGTGAGGCGCCCGAGTTCGAGGCAATCCTCCCAGGCAACACCCGACTCTGGAGTTTAGTACCAGGTAGGGTAGGAGGTCCCTAAGTCTGAAGCCCATCAGATCTCGGCGGGGGTTGGGAGAAGCCAGCCCAAGAGGAATCTCCGGCGCCGCTGGTCCAGAGCGAGCCGGGGACCAGGTGTCCCCTCCCCCGACCTCACGGGGTCCAAGAACAATCCCTCACGGTTGCTAAGCACCCGGACACGCCGGCCGCAGGGACCTGGACGGGGCCT
>NW_011495069.1:9849680-9886356 GCF_000754665.1 Bison bison bison | reverse complement strand
GCTTTATCTGACAGTCTGAGGCACAACCTGGCGGTGGCAGGCTGCGGGCTGCGGCAGGCAGGCGGGCCCTCGGGTGCGAGCGGACCGGGGGGGCGCGGCAGCGCTAGGTGCCCGTTCACTGGTTCATTTCGACGTCTATCAAGGGGAAAGGGACGGAACACAGAGCTTCTTGGGACTCTGATTCGGTCAGGACTGGAGTACGCCACTTATGACGCGCGCGGCCTCGATTATGTAAAGCGCAGTCACGCGGGGGCGCCGCTGGGAGGGACGGTCTCCCGCCCGGGACCTAGGAAGCGCCTAGGCTCCTCCCACTTCTCTCTCGGCTCCCGCCTTCGCTCCTCCTCTCTCAGCCGCAGGCGCAACCGCGCGCCTCTCGCGATACCTTCTCAGAGTTGTGATGTTTCAGTCTCCATGGAGCTGCCCTTTGGTGGCGTGTTGTGCCGAGTGCGGTGCATTGTTGAACTAGAACACGGTCGCCACTGCGAGCCTGAAGAAGATTGGGGGTGGGGGGAGCGGGCGGGGGCGGCGCTTGTGGGAAAACAACTCCAACCTCAGAGCCAGAGGGCCCTGCACAGCCCTCTAACTCGAAAAAGTAGCGGAAGCAGGAGAAACAACTTAGACGGATGCCCTCTGTCTGAGACTCCTAAAAAAGAGGGACCTAGTCTAGGGTCTCTGACCTCCAGAGAGAAAGAGAAGCCCCAGAGAAAACACCCCTATTTTGTGGAAGAGGGGTGCTGGCCCCGCAGAAAGGAGAAGACAGATACTAAAGTGAGGCTCTCCACTGCTGAGAGTTCTTGGACCCTCGAGGACCCCTCCAAGTGGGATGCAATTGGCCTAAGGCCTGCTCTCTATTGTGTCTTATCCAGTTGCACCCTCAGTTTATATCTCTCGAACAACCACTTGGCATTTCCTAGTTAGATCTGGCCACCGGAAAGCAAGCCACGTCCTCCCGGCTACTCTGCCTCTTTCCAGTCGCCACTTCCAGTTCCCAGCCTGGTGCGTCTAGGGGCTGTCCAAGGAAGTACAAAGTTTTTTTCTTGAGACTTTGGCAAAGCTTCCTGCAGTGCTGACCTTTCCAAGTCTCTGCTTCATAGCTGCTCTGGGGCTGTTACTTTTGACTCTGCCAACCACCTGAGCCATACTAATTGCAGTTTTACCTCAATGTGCGGTTTTGTTTTTTAGTTTTAAACAACCGAGGGCACATTTATAGCTTATAAATCCCGCCTCCACCAAATTTTCTCTCTTTGATACCCAAATGCAGCCCCCTACTTGTGATTTTGCCGAAAGTTGTGTATTTTTTAAAACTATATTTATTTTTGGTTGTGCTGGGTCTTGGTTCCTCTGCCAGGCTTTGTCTAGTTGCACTGATGGAGCCTACTGTCGAGTTCTCATTACGGTGGCTTCTCCTGTTCCAGGGCACTGGCTCTAGGGCACACGGGCGTCAGTAGTTTCGGCACATGGGTTCAGTAGTTGCAACCAGTAAACTCTAGAGTATGGCTCAATAGTTGTGGTGTAGGGACTTTTAGTTGCTCCTCAGCATATGGAATCTTCTTGGACCAGGGATCGAACTCATGTCCCCTGCATTGGCAGGTGAATTCTTAGGCATTGTACTATGAGGGAAGTCCCAAATATGTGTATTAATCAACGATTTGAACTCTGGAGTCAGAAAACTAAGGTACAAAATCAGTGCTCCATGTCTACTGGCTCTGTAACCTTAACCTAAACTTCTCACCATGGCTTAATTGCTCAGAGCCTCACTTTTCTCAGTTGTAGAATCAGGTCATTGTGGGGATCAAAAATTGCAGCTGGAGGGGAAGAGGGGAAGCTGCTTCATGGGTAAGTGGTTTTCCTTTGGAATGAGGGAAATGCTTTGGAACTAGATAGGACAGGGACAGAGCAGGTGATTAAATAGTTAATCCCACTAGGGGATATTAAGTAGAAAAAATATGGGCAACCCCTGTAAGTTAATGATTACTCAAGAGAGCAGATTTGCTTAACAAGAGAACCATGCAGCAGAAGCACAAGACCTGCCCTAAGCAATAAGACAATCACTGCATTAGACCCACGTACTTCCCAGGGAGCTCAGTAAGTTAATGATCTCTAAGACATGCTCTTTGCACACATTAAAACAAAACAAAGCAAGTTTGTGGACCTAGCTTGACCATGTAGGGACAAGAAAACTTCCATATTCAACCTGGAGGAGGAGCTGATGATGAAAATATGACGTGTACTCAAGAAAAACAAAAAAAGCTCTCCCCTCCCCATTTTTCCTTTGATTATAAAACTGTAGCCCAGTAAGTTCTCAGGGCGCAGTATTGGTAAGGCTACCCACTTGTAAGCCTTGCAAGTTTCCTATTCTAATAAATCACTTCTTATCTATCACTTTGCTCTTGCTGAATTCTTTTCTGTACCAAGACTTAAAGGACTATGGTTCCAGAGGGCCCCTGAAACACCACCAAATGTCCACCAAATGGAGCTCACCAAACATTTTCAGATAGAGATGTTGTACATCACAATGCACAACATTGTGAATGTATTAATTGCCACTGAATTCTTCACTGCTCACATGCATACTTCACACTGGGGTATGGGCCTCGCTGTGTTTCTATCGCCTCCAGTTCTGATCTCCACTGTATTCTTTACAAGTTTTGCAACTACCTATTTACTTGTTATCCATCCATTAGACTATCGCATCTGGAACAGAAACACTATACCTGGGTCCTGTATCCTTTTCATCCAGTGCAAGGATAATCAATTCACTCAACAAATATTTAAGTATTTACTATATGCCAGGCTCTGGCTTAGGCACTGGAGATACACTGGCATATAAAACTAATGTGATCCCTGCACTTGTGAAGCCAACAGTCTAGAGGCAAAGACAGCTAAATGGCAAGGACTGTGAATGAAAAAAAAAAAAGAAAGAAACACTACAGGGATAAAGAACAAAATTGAGGGGAAAAGGAAGGAGGAGTCACAGGGGTAGAGAAGAGGTCAGGGAAATTTTTTCTGAAGAGATGCCAAGGTCTGAAGTTTGAGGACTTAGACATATGACTTGGCCAAGAATGTTCTGGTCAGAGGGAAAGGTTATGATCTTGAGGTAGAATATTGCTTGGCATTTCCACGAAATGGAGGAGAGGCCAGTATAGCTGGAGCTTAGTAGGACAGAAGGCAAGTAGAGAGGTCAGCAGGAGTCAGCAGGGGCCAGATGTGTAAAGCCTGTAGACCTTGATACGGATGTGATTTTTTTCTCAAAGCGCAGCCTATGAAGTATAATGGGAAAGAAGTCATAGGCAGTTTTTAAGCAGAAAAGTGACAGAAATCTCTTTTTTGAAGATTTGCCTGGCCTCTATGCAGAGACTAGACTGTGGGGGCCAGCGTAAATGCACAGAGATCACTGAGGAGGCTATGGCAGTCATCCAGGTAAGAGGTGATGATGACAGGTTTGAAGTGGAGATGAGTGAAAAGAGTCAAGATACATTTTGAAGATAGAGTCAACAGGACTTAGAGATGGACCGGATTTAGGAGGTGGTGAGAGAAGGGGAGAGATTATAATCTATGTGCCTGGCTGTGTGTGGATGATAGAATCATTTCCAGCAAAAGGAAAGACCAGAAGAACAGGTTTCAGAGACAAAGCCAAGGGTTTTATATAGAAATAATTAAATTTATTTTTAATTGAAGGATAATTGCTTTACAGTATTGTGTTTGTCTCTGCCAAACATTAACATGAATCAGCCATAGGTATATCTATGTCCCCTCCCTCTTGAAACTACCTCCCACCTCCCTCCCCATCCCACCCCTCTAGGTGGTTACAGAGTCCCAGTTTGAGTCCCCTATTATTATATTTCTTTGAACACAATTTGCCTCTTGTGGGATCTTAGTTCACCAACCACAGATCAAATTTGGGCACCTGGCTGTGGGAGCTAGAAGTCCTAACCACTGGACCACCAGGGAATTCGCAGGAGTTTTATTTTTGACATTCAGTTCAGTTCAGTTCAGTCCGACTCTTTGCGACCCCATGAATTGCAGCATGCCAGGCCTCCCTGTCCATCACCAACTCCCGGAGTTCACTCAAACTCACGTCCATCGAGTGAGTGATGCCATCCAGCCATCTCATCCTCTGTCGTCCCCCTCTCCTCCTGCCCCCAATCCCTCCCAGCATCAGAGTCTTTTCCAATGAGTCAACTCTTCTCATGAGGTGGCCAAAGTCCTAGAATTTCAGCTTTAGCATCATTCCCTCCAAAGAAATCCCAGGGCTGATCTCCTTCAGAATGGACTGGTTGGATCTCCTTCAGTCCAAGGGACTCTCAAGAGTCTTTTCCAACACCACAGTTCAACAGCATCAATTCTTCGGCGCTCAGCCTTCTTCACAGTCCAACTCTCACATCCATACATGACTACTGGAAAAACCATAGCCTTGACTAGACGGACCTTTGTTGGCAAAGTAACCTCTCTGCTTTTGAATATGCCATCTAGGTTGGTCATAACTTTCCTTCCAAGGAATAAGCATCTTTTAATTTCATGGCTGCAGCCACCATCTGCAGTGATTTTGGAGCCCCAAAAAAATAGTCTGACACTGTTTCCCCATCTATTTCCCATGAAGTGATGGGACCAGATGCCATGATCTTAGTTTTCTGAATGTTGAATGTTATGTTTTTGACATAGTAAGTTCTAAATGTCAATAGGACATCCAGAGGGAGACATTGTGTAGGCAATGGCTCTAGTCTGTATATCTCTAGAGGAGAGGCCTGGGATGACCACAGCTCGGGGGAAAATGATCCACATATATGTGGTATTGAATGCCTGGAGACTGGATGGTATTACGTTAGAAGCCTAGAAAGAGAAGATAGCAGTGCTCCTTCCTGAGTCAGGAGGAAGTTCATCCAACAGAGCTCTGGTCAGGAGGAGATGTCTGCAAAGGAGCCATGAGCAAGAGTTCAGAGAGGAGAGTGGTTTCACCAAAGCCCAGAGGAAAGCAGGGAGACCTCACTCAACAGTGTCATGAGCTGTTGTTGTGCTTAGACACTCAGTTGTGTCTGACTCTTTGCAACCCCGTGGACTGTAACCCTCCAGGCACTTCAGTCCGTGGGGATTCTCCAGGCAGGAATACTGGGGTGGGTTGCCATGCTCTTCTCCAGGGGATCTTCCCAACCCAGGGATTGAACCCAGGTGTCCCCCGTTGCAGGTGGATTCTTTACCATCTGAGCCACCAGGGAAATGAGGGCAGTGACTGATGCTTCCTGAGCTAATCTGAACACACACCTGTGTTTGCTGAATGTCTAGCTGGTCAAACCTTATCCCTTCTTTCCTTTATCGAGTCTCCCTCCCTGTGTCTTTGGATTTGTCCCTGTGGGAGCAGTCAGAAAAGAGAATAATTCTAGCAGGATTGTTCACACTAACAGAAGAAAAGGGCGGGGGGAATAACCATAAACAGAATAATGGATGTCTGAATTGTGCTGTGCTTAGGGTACTATGGAAGTACATGAGAGGGGACACTTAGCTTCAATGACGTCAGCTCTCCTAGAATGTCACTGCTTGCCTCCTAGTCACAGTCTCCTGAAAATCTTCATGCTAAGGAGGTGGTGTAGGTCCAGGGGGAAAGAGGAGGAGTTGATAAAAGGTGAAAGTGGCTTCTATTATCAGGTGTAAATTCTTGATCCACAAACTCAGAAATAAAACTTTTCTAAAAACTGAATTTTAATTTCTTTTTTTAAAGCTAATTTTAAAGATTTATTGAGATATAATTGACATGTAACAGAATTTAATTTCCATATTCAGTTCAGTTCAGTCGCCCAGTCGTGTCCAACTCTTTGTGACCCCATGAACCACAGCACACCAGGTCTCCCTGTTCATCACCAACTCCCGGAGTCCACCCAAACCCATGTCCATTGAGTTGGTGATGCCATCCAGCCATCTCATCCTCTGTCATCCCCTTCTCCTCCTGCCCTCAATCTTTCCCAGCATCAGGGTTTTTCCAGTGAGTCAGCTCTTCCCATCAGGTGGCCAAAGTATTGGAGTTTCAGCTTCAACATCAGTCCTTCCAATGAACACCCAGGACTGATCTCCTCTAGGATGGACTAGGTGGATCTCCTTGCAGTCCAAGGGACTCTCAAGAGTCTTCTCCAGCACCACAGTTCAAAAGCATCAATTCTTCCACGCTCAGCTTTCTTTATAGTCCAACTCTCACATCCATACATGACCACTGGAAAAACCATAGCCTTGACTAGATGGACCTTTGTTGCCAAAGTAATGTCTCTGCTTTTTAATATGCTGTCTAGTTTGGTCATAACTTTCCTTCCATATTTATCAAATAAACATGCATTGTACATCTAGTATCTAGTGCTAGGCTTTGGAAGCACATCAATGAATATGACCAAGTCCCTGCTCTCATGAAGCTTACATTCCAGAGATGAGAGACATGATACGTAAGTCAGCAAGTGTATAATGTAATTTCAAGTGACGCTAAGTGCTCAGATAAAAAATAAAGCAGGGAGGACTTTCCTGGTGGTACAGAGGATAGGAATTCACTTGCTAATGCAGGGAACATGAGTTGGATCCCTGGTCAGGGAAGATTCCATGTGCCTCGGGGCCTGCACTCTAGGGCCTGCACACCACGATAAGAGAGTAGCCCCCACTCACCACAAGTAGGGAAAACCCACTGTCAGCGACAAAGACCCATTGCCTTCTCCAGGGGATATTTCCGACCCAGGAATTGAACCTGAGTCTTCTGCATTGAAGACAGATTCTTAACCATCTGAGCCACCAGGGAAGCCCCAACAAAGATCCAGTGCAGTCAAAAACTTAAATAAATAAATAAAGCAGGGGAAATGGACAGGGAATGATGGGAGAGGCTCTATTTCAGATAGAATGGTCAGGAAGGCTTTCCAGAGGAGGTGACACAAGACCAGGCATATAAATGAAGTGAAAGTATCAACCACTTGAAGATCTGGGGGAAAGAATTCCAGATGGCGGGAACAGTAAATGCAAAGGTCCTGAGGCTAGGAACGCTGGGCAGGTATGAGTAACAACAAGACCAGTGTGGCTTGCCTAGAGGAGTGAAAGGGAGACTGGTAAGAGGTTAGGGAGGCAGCCAGCAGCCAAATCCTCTAGGGTTTATGAGCCATGGTAAGGAGCCCGGATGTTGTCCAAGGGTTGTGGGAAGTCATTGGAAGGTTTTGAGCTGCAGGGTGTGGGATCCGATGTACATTTTAAAAGATCCCTCTGGCTAACCTGAGATGAGAATGGCAGCAGGGAGACCAGTTAGATGGCCAAAGGTGATGATGACTAGGAGGAAAAGGTAGAGATGGAGAAAGGTGGTCAGATTTGGAATACATTTTGTTTTGTTTTCTTTTTTTATTGTGGTAAAAGGGGCTTCCCAGGTGGCGCAGTGACAAAGAATCTGCCTGCCAGTGCAGGAAATGCAAGATATGAGGGTTCCATCTCTGAGTTGGGAAGATCCCCTGGAGAAGGAGATGGCAAGCTACTCCAGTATTCTTGCCTGGGAAATCCAGAACAGAGGGGCCTGGAGGGCGACAGAGGTGCCAAGAGGGCTAGAGTATGTGGGGTCACAAAGAGTGGGACCAGCTGAGCGTGGACACAAACACATCATTGTCAAGTGCATATAATCTGCCTGTTCAACCAGCGTTAGAGCTAGAACTCAGTGGCATTAAATGCATTCACAGTTCTGCAGCTCTCGTGACTATCTGTAGCCACCCACCTATATATTCATATCCAGAACACTTTCTTCATCCCAAACAGAAACTGTGTACCCATTAAGCTCCTCCCTCCCTCAAGCCTCTGGTAACCTTTATTCTACTCCTTGTCTTCATGAACTTGCCTATTCAAGATATCGCATATAAATGGAATCAGACAAATTTGTCCCTTTGTATCTGGCTTATTTTCAAGGTTCATCCGTGTTGTAGAATCTCATTCCTTTTTATGGCTGCATAATATTCCATTGTATGTATATATCATATTGTGTTTATCCTTTCCTCTATTGTTGGACACTTGGGTTTTGCCCACCTTTTGGCTACTGAATAATGCTGCTATGAACATTGATGGTCAAGTATCTGTTTGAGTCCTCGTTTTCAATTACTTGGGGCTATATACCTAGGAGTGGAATTGCTAGATCATTTGGTAATTCCGTGTTTAACTTTTTGAGGAACCTCCAAACTGTTTTTCACAATGGCTGTAATGTACAGTACCACTAACAATGAATAAGGGTTCAAACTTCTCCACATCCTTGCCAACACTTATTTTGCATTATTTTTCTTTATAATAGTCATTCTAAGAGGTCTGAAGAGATCTTCTCATTGTGGTTTTGATTTGTATTTTTCTCATGATTAATGATGGGTGTCTTTTTATGTGTTTATTGGTCATTTGTACATCTTCTTTGGAGAAATGTCTGTTGAAATCTTTTGCCCACTGTTTAATTGGATTGTTTTTTGCTGTTGAGTTGTGGGGGTTCTTTGTATGTTCTGGATATTAATCCCTTATCAGATATATAATTTGCAAATATTTTCTCCCATTCTGTGGTGTCTTTTCACTCTCTGGATAATGTCTTTTTTTAAAAAAAAGTTTAAAATTGAAGTATAGTTGTTTTACAATATTGTGTTAGTTTCTAGTGTATCAGTTCAGTTTAGTTGCTGAGTCATGTCTGATTCTTTGTGACCCCATTGACTGTAGCACGCCAGGCTTCCCTGTCCATCACCAACTCCTGGAGCTTGTTTCAAATTCATATCCATTGAGTTGGTGATGCCATCCAACCATCTCATCCTCTGTCGTCCCTTTCTCCTCCTGTCTTCCATCTTTCCCAGCATCAGGGTCTTGTCTAATGAGTAGGTTCTTCACATCATGTGGCCAAAGTACAGGAGCTTCAACTTCAGCATCAGTTCTTCCAGTGAATATTCAGGACAAAATCACTGCAGATGGTGACTTCAGCCATGAAATTAAAAGACACTTACTCCTTGGAAGGAAAGTTATGACCAACCTAGATAGCATATTCAAAAGCAGAGACATTACTTTGCCAACAAAGGTCCATCTAGTCAAGGCTATGGTTTTTCCTGTGGTCATGTATGGATGTGAGAGTTGGATTGTGAAGAAGGCTGAGCGTGGAAGAATTGATGCTTTTGAACTGTGGTATTGGAGAAGACTCTTGAGAGTCCCTTGGACTGCAAGGAGATCCAACCAGTCCATTCTAAAGGAGATCAGCCCTGGGTGTTCTTTGGAAGGAATGATGCTAAAGCTGAAACTCCAGTACTTTGGCCACCTCATGCGAAGAGTTGACTCATTGGAAAGGACTCTGAGGCTGGGAGGGATTGGGGGCAGGAGAAGAAGGGGACGACAGAGGATGAGATGGCTGGATGGCATCACTGACTCGATGGACGTGAGTCTGAGTGAACTCCGGGAGTTGGTGATGGACAGGGAGGCCTGGCGTGCTGCAATTCATGGGGTTGCAAAGAGTCGGACACAACTGAGTGACTGAGCTGAACTGAATTTCCTTTAGGATTGACTGGTTTGATCTCTATGCAGTCCAAGGAACTCTCAAGAGTCTTCTCCTACACCATAGTTCAAAAGCATCAGTTCTTTGGCGCTCAGCTTTCTTTATTGTCCAGCTCTCGCATCCATACATGACTATTGAAAAAACCATAGCTTTGACTATATAGGCTTTTGTCGTCAAAGTAATGTCTCTGTTTTTTAATATGTTGTCTAGGTTGGTCATAGCTTTTCTTCCAAGGAGTGAGCGTCTTTTAATTTCATGGCTGCAGTCACCATCTGCAATGATTTTGGAGCCCAAGAAAATAAAGTCTGTCAATATTTCCATTGTTTCCCCATCTATTTGCCATGAAGTGATGGGACCAGATGCCATGATCTTCGTTTTTTGAATGTTGAGTTTTAGCCAGTTTTTTTCACTCTCCTCTTTCACTTTTTCTAAAAGGCTCTTTAGTTCCTCTATTTAGTTATATATATGTAATATATATGTATACATATATATTCTTTTTCAGATTCTTTTCCATTATAATTTATTATAAGATATTGAGTATAGTCACCAGGTATATGGTAGGTCATTGTTGTTTATCTATTTTATTTTGTTTTAATATTTTTTTATTTGTCTCCTCTGAGTCCTCCTTGCAGCATGTGGGATCTTCAATCTTTGTTGCATAATATGGGTTCTTTAGTTGTGGCATATGGAATCTTTTTAGTTGTGGCATGCAAACTCCTAGTTGTAGCATGGAGAATCTATGCCACAGGGATAGATTCCAATCAGGGATCAAATGCAAGCCCCCTACATTGGCAGCTTGCAGTCTTAGCCACTGGACCACCAGGGAAGTCCCTATTTTATATATAATAGTGTGTCTGTTTTAATCCCAAATTTTAAATTTATTTCCCCATCTCTTACTATCTCCTTTGGAAACCATAATTTGTTTCTATGTCTGTGAATCTATTTCTGCTTTGTAAATCAGTTCACTTATATAAGTTCTAAAGAGTCCATATATAAGTAATATCATATGATCTGTCTTTGACTTCCTCCACTTAGTATGATAATCTCTGGGTCCATCCATGTTGCTGCAAATGGCATGCTTTCTTTTTGATGACTGAGTAATAGGATAATGTCTTTTGATGCATAAAAGCTTTTAATTTTGGTGCGATCCAATTTATTTATTTTTTCTTTTGTTGCCCATGCCTTTGTTGTGATGCTTAGGAAACTATCTGTTACCAAATTCATGATCATGAAGATGGGATAAGTTTCGAGACTAGAACTTGAATGGCCAGCCAAGAGATTGGATACTGGTGTGAGCAATAGAGAGGAATGAAGGGTGTGTGTCCTGTTTGGGGCTTGAGCAACTGTGTCAAAGGGATGGCGTTCACTGAGATGGAAAGAGTAGTGGAGGTGCTAATTTGGAAGGGCACAGCAAAGCTTCCATTATTGGCCATGATAATTTTGAGATGATTGTAAGATGAATAGGCAGTTAGAGATACAAATCTGGGGTGCAGAGTATTATCGAGGGCTGCAAGTATAATTTGAAAATCATGAACATGTAGATAGTTTCAAAAGCCATGAAATCATCTGGGAAGAGTTAAGGAAGAATTCCAAAGACAAGCCTGGAGCTCCAAATATTGTGAGGTTGGGAACTGAGGGTGGGATGGAGGAGGCAGAGAAGAGTAATAAGCAAATGAGACTGCGAAGGTTCAGCCATTGAGGCAGGAAGAAAACTAGGAGAGTTTGGTGTCTCAGAAGCCAAGTGAAGAAAGGGCTTCAAAAAAGAAGTGACCACCTGGTAAAGGGGGTTTGGTGACCCTGCCATGACTGGTTTCACTGGGTTGGCAGGAAGAAAAGAGTTCTTGGGATGGGTTGAAGACAGAACAGAGGAAGAAAAGAAGAGAGAGAGAGAGAGAATGGGAGGTGAGGCAGTAGAGTCGGGGAATTATAGAGAAGCATCTAGAGAAAGTGGGAAACAAAAATAGAATAATAATTGAAGGGAAGCCTGGGGGTCAAGGGAAGCTGTGCCTTTTTTCTCAAATGGTGTTTATTAAAGGGAAATTTAATGCTACAAGAGAAGGAAGAGAAACGTGCAGGAACAAAGTCTTTGTGGGTGAGTGGGGATGGGATCCAGTGTGTAAATTGAAAGTTGCCCATGGGCGTAGCAGGAAAAATAATTTAGAGTGCTCTCCACACATTCCTCAGGGCCTGCATCAAAGTTCTAGAAGTCTTTTGAATCACAAACACAGGTGAAATGGAGCCAGGTAAGGAATATCTAGTCTTCCCTGGTGGCTCAGATGGTAAAGAATCTGCCTGCAATGAGGGAGACTCAGGTTTGATCCTTGGGTCGGGAAGATCCCCTGGAGAAGGGAATGGCTACCCACTCCAGTATTCTTGCCTGGAGAATTCCATGGACAGAGAAGCCTGGTGGGCTACAGCCCATGGGGTTGCAAAGAGTCAGTCACAGCTGAGCGACTAACACTTTGACTTTCGCTTCCTAACCTGGCCCTTCCCATCCAGTGTCATTGTCCACGTGGCTTGCTGCCATGTCCTCCTCTTCATGTCTGCCAACAACATCGCCACGCCTACTCTGCTCAAGGCTACCACAGAAAATGTGCCACTGTTCCCTGTGCCACCCTCAAGCACAGGGAGTCACATCCATCAGCTACTCCTTTTCTACTGCTCCCGGATTGGGTTGGGTGTGGGGACCTAGGGTAAGCCTGGGCTGCTGTTACAAGGAGAATGAACAATCACTCAGCAGCTTGAACAAGATGGCAGTTCTTTTTTTTCTTATATAATTGTAATGGACTGAATATGTCCTCCCAAAATTCATATGTTGAAACCTGATCTGGAATATGATAGTTATTTGCAAGTGGATGCTTTGACAGGTGGTTAGCTCAAGAGGCTACCCCATCACCAAAGGGATTAGTGTCCTTACAAGAGAGGCCCTTGAGAGTTCCCTGGCTCCCTTCACCATGTGAGGACCCAGAAGAGAGGAACCAGAAAGCACATGTCCTCATCAGGCACTGAATCTGCCAGCACCTTGTTTTGGACTCCCCAGCCTACAGAACTGGGAGAAATAAATCTCTCTTGTTGACTAGCCACCCAGGTTATGGTCTTCTGCTATGGCAGCCTGGACTAACTAAGAGAGTTGTAGTCTACGGACTCACACTCCAGGTCATGTGGTGGCCATGCTCCCTGTTGTCACTCAGGCACCCAGGTTCCTTCCCCTGTCTGTGTGATTAAGACTGGTTCACGTGGGGTTCAACCAGCAGAAAAAGGATAGAGTCCTCCCCCTTTCAGTTAACAAGAGTTCCATTTTCCCAGTTGTTTGGGTCAAAAATGTCATCCTTGACTCCTCTTTTTCTCATATGTCACAGTTGATCTGTCAGTAAGTGCTAGGTATCCCTCACTAGTTGAATTCCTATTCTCCAAACTCAGAAACCAAAAAGACACAGATAAATATTTAGAAGTGTCCTTCAGTATCTGAGCCTTTACAACTACAACCATCCTTAGATGTAGGTCTATTTTAGGAGGCCCTACATATATACCAGGTTTCCTCAGTGGCTCAGCGGTAAAGAGTCCACCTGCAATGCGGGAGTTACAGGATACACAGGTTCAATCCCTGGGTTGGGACGATACTTTGGAGGAGGGCATGGCAACCCACTCCAGTATTCTTGACTGGAGAATCCCATGGACAGAGGAGCCTGGTGGGCTACAGTCCATAGGGTCACAAAGAGTCAGGTGCAACTGAAGCGACTTAGCATGCATGCATGCATATATCACACACACACATCAAATAGAGAACATACAAGTGCCTCTGATTGTCAGGTTCTGAAGTTCAGCGCTGGCACAGAACAACTTATAATCATAAATACCTGCTCTAGGACTAGCACCATTCAGTCCCCAGGGAATGCTTCTAAAATCTCTTGCCCTATGTCCCCAAAATAAAAGTTGACTGTGTTGATTGCTGTAAGGTTTACAACTTGTGTCACTGCCAACATCAGAGACAGACACTGCTTCAGAGTCTGGGGAAGACTGAGAGTTAGAAGAACTTATGCAAGAGAAACACCAAATAGGTTGACTTGCCAAATCCTTTCTCTCTGATAGCATGAATGTAGTCATAAATCCTTGCATGACAAAACATTATTTACCAGTAGTGCCCAAGTGTCCATTTTCTTGCTTCTCTTCCAGTTTCAATTTCAAACGAGAGGTCCTCATAAATAACCTTGGCAAGCACAACAGCTGCGCATGGCAGCCAAGGGAAGTTTTCCAACTAAACAAGTCATATTACTCATCTGGGCTTCCCTCATAGCTCAGCTGGTAAAGAATCCACCTGCAATGAGGGAGACCTGGGTTCAGTTCTGGTTTGGGAAGATCCCCTGGAGAAGGGAAAGGCTACCCACTCCAGTATTCTGGCCTGGAGAATTCCATGGTCTGTATAGTCCACAGGGTGGCAAAGAGTCAGACATGACTTTCGCTTTATTATTCATCGGCATATATATATAGTGGAGAAGGCAATGGCACCCCACTCCAGTACCCTTGCCTGGAAAATCCCATGGACAGAGGAGCCTGGTGAGCTGCAGTCCGTGGGGTCACTAAGAGTCGGACATGACTGAGTGACTTCACTTTCACTTTTCACTTTCATGCATTGGAGAAAGAAATGGCAACCCACTCCAGTGTTCTTGCCTGGAGAATCCCAGGGATGGGGGAGCCTGGTGGGCTGCCGTCTATGGGATCGCACAGAGTCGGACACGACTGAAGCGACTAAGCAGCAGCAGCAGCATACATATATAGATCTAGATCATGTGTGAAGCATAGTACCAGTTCTTTCTATTAGCATTTTCTCAGATACTGCACAGTAAAATGGTAGAAAATTTTCTTCAAAAAAAAAAAAGATTTGATAAAATCTTCCAAAACAAAAGGTATCAGCTTTCAATTTTGGTTTAAAATGTTATATTAATAGGTATAGCTTGCTTTTTTATTTGTATTTATGATTTAAATCTTTTGGAATAATTTTTTAAAACTTACATATATAAGAAAATTTTAATTTAAAATTTTCATATTTATTTTAGTTATTTTTAATGAAAATATATGAAAGTTTGTGTATTCTGAAAATAATTACATTTTAATTTAATTGTTTTATATTTTCTTTTTTAAATTTATTTATTTTTAATTGGAGGATAGTTGCTTTACAATATTGCATTCGTTTCTGCCGTACATCAATATGGATCAGCCATAGGTACATATATGCCCCCTCTTTCTTAAACCTCCGACCTCATCCCACTCTTCCAGATTGTTACAGAGCATCAGATTTGAGCTCTGTGGGCCATACAGCAAATTCCCACTGGCCATTTTATATGTAGTAATGTGTATGTTTCAATGCTATTCTCAATTTGTCCCACCATCTCCTTCCCCGGCTGTGTCCACAGGCCTGTTCTTTATGTCTGTGTCTCCTCTGCCGCCCTGCACATAGGTTCGTCGGTACCATCCTTGTAGATTCCATATATATGCATTAATATATAGTATTTGTTTTTCTCTTTCTGATATACTTCACTCTGTATAATAGGCTCTAGCTTCATCTACCTCAGTGGAAGTGACTTAAGTGGATTCCTTTTTATAGCTGAGTAATATTCCATTATATATATATGCCACAACTTTTTTACCCATTCATCTGTCAACGGACATTTAGGTTGCTTCTATGTCCTAGCTATTGTAAATAGTGCTGCAATGAACACTGGTATACCTGTGTCTTTTTCGATTACATTTGAAAATAGTGGCTCTTCTCCATAGTAGCTATATCAATTTATATTCCCACCGACAGTGCAAGAGGGTTGCCTTTTCTCCATGCCCTCTCCAGCATTTATGTGAAAACAATTACATTTTAACTTTAATTCTTTAGCTCAGAAGTTGGTAAACTTTCCTATATAGGGACAGAGAGTACGTATCTTAGGCCTCGTTGGCCGTTACAGTCTTTGTCATAACTACTCTGCACTGTGCATGAAAAGCCCCCATAGACAATATGTGAATGAATTAATGTGGCTGTGATCTGATAAAACTTCATTTACAAAAACAGGCAACAAGTTTGATTTGGCCCGCAGGTTATAGTTTCCAAATGCTGTCAGGAAAACACAGATTATATGGAAAAGAGTTTGAAAGATTTATTTAGTTCTTTTTGGCTGAACTGGGTCTTCATCGCTGTGCTCCAGCTTTTTCTAGTTACAGCGAGTGGAGGTTGCTCGTCACTGTGGTGCAGTGACCTCTCCTGCTTTGGACCACGGCCTTGAGGCTTGCAAGCTTCAGTAGCTGCCTCAGGTGGGCTCAGTAGTTGTGCTGTATGGGCTTAGTTGCTCCTCAACATTTGGGATCTTCCTGGACCAGGGATCAAACCCATGTCCTCTGCACTGGCAGGTAGATTCTTAACCGCTAGACCACCAGGGAAGCCCTATGTGAAAATTTTGACTGTGAAAAATTGTTAGTAATTTTGCTGAAACAAAATCAAGAAAAACACATTCTAGGTGCGCTGGTACCCTTCAGTCCCCCAGAAACAGACCTGTAGTTAAACAAGTTGGATTTATAACACCCAGCAGTGAGGGAGAACACACACCACTGGAAATCACGGAACGTTTCAGACAGTGTTAGGGTCCTGTTATAGGATCCCGGGTTGAATTACTTGGGGGAAGGTCTGAGAAAGTGAGGGATTGCTCCAGATTAGATGTCAGATAGCAAAGGCAATTCTGTGATTCAGTTAAGTTCATTTCAGTGGCTCAGTCGTATCTGACTCTTTGCGACCCCATGAATCGCAGCACGCCAGGCCTCCCTGTCCATCACCAACTCCCGGAGTTCACACTCAGACTCATGTCCATTGAGTCGGTGATGCCATCCAGCCATCTCATCCTCTGTCATCCCCTTTTCCTCCTGCCCCCAATCCCTCCCAGCATCAGTCTTTTCCAATGAGTCAACTCTTTGCATGGACAGAGGAGTATGGTGGGCTACAGTCCACAGGGTCTCACAGAGTCAGACTCGACTGAAGCAGCCAAGCAGCAGCAGCAGTCACTCATTGTAGCTAAGGGGGCTTTGATATTTTATGGATGGCACAGTGACTTCGTTGGCTATGCTTAGACAAAATATAAAATGGCCTTGTTTTGTCTCATTTAATCATGGTCTCAGAGTAACTTCGTCTGAGACTGGTATTCAGTGTGGTCACTTATGTTCAATACCATGACCTAGCTGTGAGGGCTAATCCAGCCTCCTCTTTTTTTTTTTCTTTCTTATATGTGCTATGCACTTAGTCGCTCAGTTGTGTCTGACTCTTTGCGACCAAATGGACTCTAACCCAGCAGGCTCCTCTGTCCATGTGGATTCTCCAGGCAAGAATACTGGAGTGGGTTGCCATGCCCTCCCCCAGGGTATCTTCCTAACCCAGGGATTGAACCCAGGTCTCCCACATTGCAGGCAGATTCTTTACCAGCTGATCTACCAGGGAAGCCTTTCTCATTTGGAATAAATACATAATAACTTATTAATTGTGTATATATATATTTTTTATTTCTCATCTAAGTATTTCCACACCCAGATATGTACTATGATAATTTAGTCATTTTAATAAGCTATCGGTCATATAAAAACCATAGTTTTCCATACATATTTTTCATTTTGTCATTATGAAACTATGTTTGTTAAAGTATGAAGATAGAAGATGTCTTAAATAATAGACTTTTGTCTTGATTTAGAGTTTTTAAATATTTAGACATCAGGTAGGTGAGCTTCCATTTACAGCATTGTCCCAGGCCCTGTAGAAGTGGGTGGTGGACCTTTTTGTTTTTCCTTCATCAGACTCAAGGTGACATGACTACTGTCACATCAGAACTTACCATCCAAGCTCAAAAACCAAATAGATTCAGACAGTGAGGGATAGTCAGGATACTTTCAGAATTCAAGCACTTCTCACACCCCTGTTATCAAAACTCTGGCCTAGTTAGACTCAGTAGAGTTGCTCAGTCCTGTCTGACTCTTTATGACCCCATGGACTGCAGCACACCAGGCTTCCCTGTCCATCACCAACTCCCAGAGCTTGCTCTAACTCATGTCTATAGAGTCAGTGATGCTATCCCACCGACTCTGGCCCCATTCATTTCAATTTCTCCTCTGGTGTGGTGGGTTTGTATTGTATTATGTCAACTCAGCTAAGCTGCAACTATGTTTCCCAGAGTTCCTTTCCTTGTATAGTGTTGGGTGACAATTAGCCCCAGAGGGAGATGTAGGCGGCTCTAGAAGGTGAAATGAAGCTGCGGCCATGCTTCTGTTTGGACGGCTAGTACAGAGTCAAGTGCTGTGCAACTCATGCATGTTTTCACTGATCTACTGCCCACCTCCCCATCAGTGTGAGGCTGCAGCCGGGCCACAGCTCCTCCAGCACCCTCTTCCTGCCCCAGTCTCTGCCTTCAGCTTCTCCAACTCCAGGATGTGTTGATGAAGGGCACTAGCTTCTCTCGCTGGTCATCATCAAAATTGGAGATGTAGAGGTGAGAAGAGAGAAATGGGGGAGGGTCTACAGATTCCATTCATCTTCATGGTGCCAGTTTGACCTTGCCCTCCACCATTTTATGTCCACTTTTCAGAACACCCATCATTTAGGGCTTACCTGCTAACTCCTAGCCCACGATCAGATACGCAAGCAACAGCTGTATGTCAACTGTGTAACCAGCACCCATAATTGCATAATTGGTCAAATACCTCTAACAAATGCCTTCTTCTTATCATTCCTAATTGTTCTGCTTCTCTGATGGAACTCTGATGGATACATCTGGATTATTGCAACTGACTCCTAGCTGGTCCCCTCGAATCTGTCCCTGCCCTCCTGGGCAGCCAGAGGGATCCTGTTAAAACTTTTCAGACGTGTCTCTTCTCTGCTCAAATCCCTCCAATAGCTCCCCATCTCTAAGTAAACACCAAAGTCTTTCCTGTAGCGGCACAGGTTCAGTTTAGATGTGTTCCAGCCGTCTGTATCCTTGCCTCATCTCCAAACTTGATGGGCTGCCTCAGCATCATCAGGAGGCAAGCGCTAGCCTTTGGCATGAACTCAGTTGAGCCTGCTACAGTAGGAACACCAGAAGCTTTGGCACTCACGACTGACCCAGCTGGACTTATGAAGGCTCTGGCTTTCCCAGCAATGGGCCAGTGGAAGGAGTTAACACAATTCCAAAGTGCAGACTGTTAAGACCCTGTTGGCAAGCATGAGACTAGACAATGAAAAATTGCTGACATATAAATTCCTCACACTTCTTCCTTACTATGAACTATTCCAAGACATACTGGTTTCATGTGACCTCACTGAAGAGATTCCATGTGACTGAGCAACTGACCTTGATTTTTGTGGAGCTCTGGCTAGCTAAGTAAAGCACTTAGCTTGTATTTCTTTCCTTCCTTCTCTGTTTTAGTTCTCTTTTCCCCCCTCGCTTTTGCTTCCTTGGGATTACAAACCCCAAGGAAGTATTAACATACAATCTTTGATTCAGGCTCCATTTTCTAAGGAATGCAGGCTGATATTTAGTGCCAGAAGAGGTTCTAGAAAACAGACCTTTGGGTGTGATTTTGTAGTTGAATTTCTCACCCATGTGAAAGCAAGAGGGATCTCATTGCTGGTAGCAAATGGAGTGATAACTTTGCCCTTCAGTTGGCATCACAATTAGTAAAGCTTTCACTTGTGGTGAAAGGAAAGCTACATGGGGAAAAAGCACACCCAATCACGTTTTAAGTGGCAGAGTTGCAAAGGTCTCTACAGTACAGTGTCAGTTGATGTCCTATATCAGTGTCACAGTCCTGATAGGGAAAAAGTAAGGCCCTGAGACCTGGGTTAGGAACATCAGGGTAGGCAAACCTAAAACGCTTTGCCTCATAAGCTCTCCTGGGTGGCAGAAGCAGCTCCTGCCCTCTTGCTAAGGAATAACAGCTTCTACTTATCTTGAGACTATACAATAATCTCACATGAAGCAGCTCCCTCATAAGATATTTGTTCTCTTCAATACAAACGTCATTCCCATCACACACTCAAATAACTGGGGTCAGTTCCTAGCAACTCCTAAGTGGGGAGATTTAAGTGCTGACCCAGGAAAAATAAGCTACAAATCAAAGGAATCGAAAGGTCTAGCAAAAACATATGGGAGTGGCCTTGGAAGTTTTAGACATGGCAGTAGGAGGCAGGCATAGCAGAATATCAGACTGGCTAATGGGGAATCCATCATCACGGACCATGTTGTTCACTCGCCCAGTCACGTCTGACTCTTTGTGACCCCATGGACTGCAGCACTATGCACACTAAGTCGCTTCAGTGTGTCTGACTCTGTGCGACCCCATGGACTGCAGCCCACCAGGCTCCTCTGTCCATGGGGATTCTCCAAGCAAGAATACTGGAGTGGGTTGCCGTGCTCTCCTTCAGCGAATCTTCCCGATCCAGAGATCAAACCCCATCTCTTACATCTCCTATATTGGCAGGTGGGTTCTTTAGCACTAGCGCCATCTGGGAAGCCCTCATCATGGACCAGTCTCAAGTAAATCAGGCTTTAATATGCATGCAAGGATGCCTGAGCTGGTCTCTGGTAGTTTCCAAAGCTGGTAACCATTGGGACTTCCCTGGTGGTCCAGTGGATAAGACTCCATACTTCCAGTGAGGGAGGCTGGGATTGGATTCTTGGTCAGGGAACTAGATTCCATACGCCACAACTAAGACCTGGCCCAGCCAAATCAATCAATAAATAAATGTTTTAAAAATCCAACAAAGGCAGTCATCATCAATTCCTTCCCTCCCTTTATGTACACGCCACCCCTCACATGAGAAAATGGCATGTATTTCTCTGCCTCCTTGAATTTGAACTGGCCTTATGACCTGCCATAACCCACAGAATATGGCAGAAGTGGCACTGATCCAGCTTCAGACCTGGCCTTTGAGAAGACGGGCAGCTTTCATGTCCTCCCTCTTGGATGCCAGCTGCCATGTAAGAAATCCAACCACACGGAGACACTCACACTGAGTATGAGCTAGCCATGCGGAGACACCATACTGAGAAAGAGAGATGCCTAACCAGCCAAGATGTTCCATCCATTCCAGCTGAGCTGCCATTTATGTGAATGAAAAGGGCATCCTGAACCTCCTGCGACACCTGCAAACAACAGATGAAGCATCTGAACACTCACTTGAGCCTAACCCAGACTGCAGAATTGTCAGAAATAATAAATTGTTGTTGTTTTAAGCCTTTAAGTTTTGGGTGGTTTGTTATTCAGCAATAGATGATTGAAATCTGATCTTAATAGGTTGCAAGTATGCTTGATTAAAACAGGGTGATGACCTACAATAAATGAGGTCAAGATGCTAGAACGTCCTTGGTAGAATATGTAGGAAGAGGTCAGAAAGTTTAGGGAGGTGGGAATGTAAGATCTAAGAACTCAGCACCAACATTCTCTAGGAGGGCCCACAGGACACTCTTCACTAAGTCAGTAAGGGGTTCATGATAAAGGGGACACCAGCATTCTGAGTACCTCAGTGGTGACTGTTTTGGGTACCCTAGGATCAAGAGTAAGAGATGCTGCTGTAGAATTGGGATCACTAACGTCAATAGTAATGTTGGGATTCCAGAATGGCAGAGGTGGCATCCAAGATCAGGTGAATATAACTGCTGTCAAGGGCAATGAGACCAGAGTGACAGTAAGGATGCCTCAGTCTGCAGGAATCTATGGCAAGTTGATTATGGGGATGGGATGGGTGGATAGCTCAATGGATGATCCTCTATTTTTGCTTTTTTGCTTTTTTTTTTTTAGCAAGAGCTGGTAAGCAGAAGAGTGACATCAGCTGCTACAATAGAAAACCACCACAGTCCATCATCTAGATTCTAGATCTAAATTCACAGAGCCAGAACCCCTTGGCTACAGGAGAGGCCATTTCCCTTCAGAAACAACTCTACAATGAGGCCATAATTATATATAGTAAATATTCCTCCACTCCCTCCCCAAAGGAATCTGGTGCCATTTTCCAGGATAACTGTGTGTTGGAAAAAGGACAATATTCAGAATTTTAAAAGATTGTTAAAGAAATGGAGTCTAAGTTGACACAAAACACCATCACAGTTCTCTGGCTACAGTGGGGAGTAAAGGAGGCCAAGTGATACAGATGGAGTTTGGTCTAAGTCCAGTGGGTCCCGTAAAAGCTGACAGAATCCTGTCGTTGGTTCCATGATCTACGGAGTAATGGCTATTATGACAGGAAGAGCCAAGCAGAAGCTCCTGAAACTCCCTGCTTTAGTCAGAGTTCTCCAAAGAAACAGAACCAATAGGGAGTGTACATATATAGAAAGGGAGTGATTTATTTTAAGGAATTAGCTCATGCAATTGTGGAGGCTGGCAAGTCCACAAGCTGCAGGATAGACTAGCCACCCAGAGAGCCAGGAAAGAATTGATGTTACAGCTGGGCCCAAAGGCAGACTGCTGGCAGAATTCCCTCTTCCAAGGAGGAGTCAGTCTTTTTGTTCCTCCTAAGGCTTTTAACTGATTGAATGAGGCTCACCCACATTATAGAAGACAATCTGCTTTACTCAAAGTATACTGATTAAATGTAAATCTCATGTAAAAACTACCTTCGCAGCAACACCTAGAGTAGTGTTTGACCAAATATCTGGGTACTGTGGCCTAGCCAAGTTGACACATAAAATTAACCACACACTGCCCTACAGATGATTTGTGCAGTATTATTTCTGATCTAATACTTTGGCTGAGTTTGGATTCCCCATCATATCCCCATTCAATTCACCTGTCTGGCCTCCAGGAAAACAGATGGATCATGGTAGATGATGAACAGACTACTGTGAATTTAATCTTGTGAGAGCCCCCATCAGAGCTGCTCTTCAGGATGTGGTACCTTTACTGGAGCATATCAGCACAACTCCAGCACGTGTGTGTGTGGTTGTTGATTTAGCAAAAGCTTTCATTTCAAAACCCATGAGAAGAAATGATCAAAGGCAGTTAGTTTTCCTTTACATCAGATACTACAATGAGCGCCTTTACTCTCTCCCCTAAGGGCTTTGTTAGCTTACCAGCTCTCTGTTATCTATAGTCTTCGGGAACTTTGATCACCTTGAGATCCCACAGAACATCATATTGGTCCACTATACAGATGACATCACGCTCACTCACTGGATATGAACAGGAAATGGAAAGCATGTTCGCCAGAGAGTGGAAGATAAATTGCACAAAGATTCACGGTCTTGCTACAACTGGGAATATTTTTAGGGGTTCAGTATTTTTTGAGGCATGTCAGGGCCAGTTATCTAACCCCACACATCTCTTAGAAAAATGCAGTTTTTGGCCAGAGCAGTAGAGAGCTCTTTGGATTTTGGAGTCAGAATATATACCCTTAGAAGTACTTCTCCAACCCTTTATTAGGTGACCTGGAAAGCTGCCAATTTTGAGTGGCACCCAGACCGAGAGAGGGGTTTATAGCAGGTTCAGATCATAAAACAGCCAATGCCACTTTGGATTATATGATCCTGCAGAGACAATGTTGCTGGAGGAATCTGTGGTGGATATAGTTTCTGTGGGGAGTCTCTGAAAGCTCAGATAGAAGGGCTACAGTGAGGACCCCTAGGATTCTGGAGCAAGGCCATAATTACCATGGTCCATTTGAACAAAAAGGTTCTTCTGTGTCTCTGGGTCCCAGTAGTGACTGAGCATGTGACCACCAGAGGTCAGGTGGCTATATATCTAAAGCTAGATATTATCAGTTGGGCACAGCAGCAATCCAACATGATGGAAGTGGTACATTCAGGGCTATGCTCAAAGGATCCAGAGGCATGAGTAAATCAAATGAACAGACATCTCAGACTCCCATGACATCTAACTCTATGGATCTGACACTTCTTTAACTCATACCTATGGCCTCATGGAGGATTCCCTATAACCAACTGATAAAGGAGGAAGAGAGTAGAATACATTTTACAGATAGATCATCGTAGGCAGAAGATGCTTGCTCCTTGGAAGGAAAGCTATGACAAACCTAGTCAGAGTATTAAAAAGCAAAGACATCACTTTGCTGACAAAGGTCTGCCTAGTCAAAGCTATGGTTTTTCCAGTAGTCATGTACAGATGTGAGAGTTGGACCATAAATAAGGCTAAGGGCTGAAGAATTGAGGTTTTTGAATTGTGGTGCTGGAGAAGACTCTTGAGAGTCCCTGGACTGCAAGGAAATCAAACCAGTTAATCCTAAAGGAAATCAACCCTGAATATTCACTGGAAGGACTGAAGCTCCAGTACTTAGGCCACCCGACGTGAACAGCAGTCTCATTGGAAAAGACCCCGATGCTGGGAAAGATTGAAGGCCAAAGGAGAAGAGGGTGACAGAGAATGAGCTGGTTAGATAGCATCACCAACTCAATGGACATGAACTTGAACAAACTCTGGGAGATAGTGAAGGACAGGAAAGCCTGGAGTGCTGCAGTCCATGAGGGTCAAAAAGAGTTGGACATGACTTAGTGACTGAACAACAGCGACAGAATAGGCACCAGCTGGAAATGGACCACTCTATTACAACCCCAGGTAGGGGCAGCCCCCAAGGACAGCAGTCAATCCCCCCTGGGAGCAAAATTCCAAGCAGTATACTTTGTCATTCCCTTTGTGTGAAGGAAGCGATGGGCTGAAGCACAGACATACACTAACTCCTGCTGCTGCTGCTGCTGCTAAGTCACTTCAGTCATGTCCCACTCTGTGCGACTCCATAGACGGCAGCCCACCAGGCTCCCGCATCCCTGGGATTCTCCAGGCAAGAACACTGGAGTGGGTTGCCATTTCCTTCTCCAATGCATGAAAGTGAAAAAATAAAGTGAAGTCGCTCAGTCGTGTCCGACTCCTAGCGACCCCATGGACTTCAGCCCACCAGACCCCTCCATCCATAGGATTTTCCAGGCAAGAGTACTGGAGTGGGTTGCCATTGCCTTCTCCGACACTAACTCCTACTGACTAGCAAATGGCTTGGCTAGTTGGTCAAGAGCACAGAAGAGAAAGGGTGGGATTTCAGAGATAAGCAGGTGGGGATAAGGGGCATATTAGATGGACTTATGGGAGTGGGTGCAAGGCATGCAGATCTCTGTGTCTCGCACTAACACTCACCAAAGACCATCAAGGCTCTCCAGCCAGAGGGTCAGATGTCCCATCTGTGGATGTCAGCCATCCTCTAAACTTAGCCACCCTGCTGTTTTGCAAAAGACCCATAAAAGGATAGCCCTAGTGGCAAGGATGGAGGCTATGAATACACCTGACAACTTGGGCTCCCTTTCATCAAGGCTGACCTAACAACAGCCAACAACTAGCCAACCAGGCAGCAGCAGGCAGCTGCACAGAAAAGTTGGTTAGGGAGAGCAGCCAGTCACCTGGGCACAGGTCAGTTACATCAACCCCCTTCCAGCTTGGAGAGGCAATGATTCATCCTTACTGGAATTGTTCAGTTCAGTTCAGTCGCTCAGTCGTGTCCGACTCTCTGTGACCCCATGGACTGCAGCACACCAGGCCTCCCTGTCCATCACCAACTCATGAGTTTACTCAAATTCATGTTTATTGAGTCGGTGATGCCATCCAACCATCTCATCCTCTGTCGTCCCCTTCTCCTCCCACCTTCAATCTTTCCCAACATCAGGGTCTTTTCCAATGAGTCAGTTCTTCACATCAGGTGGCCAAAGTATTGGAGTTTCAGCTGCAGCATCAGTCCTTCCAACGAATATTCAGGACTGGTTTCATTTAGGATGGACTGGTTGGATCTCCTTGTAGCTCAAGGGACTCTCAAGAGTCTTCTCCAACACCACAGTTCAAAAGCATCAACTCTTCCGCACTCAGCTTTCTTTATAGTCCAACTCTCACATCCATACGTGACTACTGGAAAAACCATAGTTTTGACTAGACAGACCTTTGTTGGCAAAGTAATGTCTCTGCTTTTTAATACGCTGTCTGGGTTGGTCATAGCTTTTCTTCCAAGGAGCAAGCGTCTTTTAATTTCATGGCTGCAGTGATTTAATTTCATTTGCAGTGATTTTGGAGCCCAAAAATATACTGGAAAAAAACCTGGAATTATTTACTCCAAATATGGGTTGCATTCTAGTTCTTCAATCATCACCATCCAAAGGTTGAAAGAATGCTCAATCCAATACCTAGGGCCGGAAGACCCACTTTATGGCAAAGGATCTGAGACAATGGCCTCATGAACATGGGCTTCACTGGTGTTACTACATACCCATCAGCCAGAAGCAGCCAGGTTGAGAGAACAATGGAATGATTTCATTTCCACAAGCTTTAATCTCATCTGCAAAACACGATTATAAATAGTGACAGTACTTCTCAAGACTGTTGTGAGATTGGATGTCTTTCCTGGACCTTGTGTGCAGCAAGTGCTCAATATATGACTTGTTTAGTCACTAAGTCGTGTCTGGGTCTTCCCCAGTGACTCAGTAGTAAAGAATCTGCTTGCAATCCAGCAGATGCAGGATATGCAAGTTCAATCCCTGGGTCAGAAGATCCCCTGGAGGAGGGCATGGTAACCCACTCCAGTATCCTTGTCTGGAGAATTCCATAGACTGAGGAACCTGGTTGACTACTGTCCGTGGGGTCTCAAAGAATCGGAAACAACTGAAGCGACTGAGCACACACGCATGCAAGTCATACTTGACTCCTTTGTGATACCATGGACTGTAGCCCACCAGTCTCCTCTGTCCATGGGATTTCCCAGTATTCCCAGAATACTGGAGTGGGTTGTGATTTCCTTCTCCAGGCGATCTTCCTGACCCAGGGATCAAACCCGAGTCTCCTGCATTGCAGGTGGATTCTTTACCTCTGAGCCACCAGGGAAGCTCTTCAATAAATGGTAGGCATTATTATTAATTCAATTAAATTGTGAGAGACTTTCTGCCTTAGGAGGAACTGGTGGTCTGGCTTCACTAAGCCCAGTAGGACTGTGGATCCCAGTCTAGTTTGACCTGCTTTGAATACTTTGAGCTGTTCAGAAAGTCTCCAGCTTGAATTACATCTTTTAGCTACTAGGCAGCTCAGCAAAGGGAGAAGACAATGGCACCCCACTCCAGTACTGTTGCCTGGAAAATCCCATGGATGGAGGAGCCTGGTAGGCTGCAGTCCATGGGGTCGCACAGAGTCGGACACGACTGAAGTGACTTGGCAGCAGCAGCAGCTCAGCAGAGATGCTGTCCCTGAGCAGAACTGGAAGGGAGGAGACAAGATGCTGCAGGGCGCGAGAAACTGAAACTAGAAACTCTGATGCTGATTGGCCACTTAGAGGCAATCTGAAAGGGCTATAAAAAACCAGCCTGAGGACTGTTACTTCACTGCTGCTCCCTTCCAGCAGCAGGCTCCATCCAGGCAGGAAGATTCTTTCTCTGCTCTCCTCCAAGGTAAACCCAGAAGCTATAAGGTGTGGGTGTCAAGCTGCCAACCTCTGCCAGGCTGCCTGCCTGGGAGCCTCATTCCATAAGAGCTAGAATGCCCATTCCTCAGGGAGGCTACATTCCTGACTGCCTTGGACTAAGACTGGTCTGAAGGGATGGGTTGGTGGGCTTTTAGGGGCTTGGGTTGCAAAACCCAAAGAGTCGTGAGATTTAGCTTATAGGTGCCATGTCAGCGGTCTATGGCCTTAACCCTGTCACTTCATTTCTCTGGGCTTCAGTTCTGTAAACATGAGGATCAAGCTACTCCACCTGCCCAAAGGACTGGATGATTTCTGAAACCCCTTTATTATAGGCTCTAAAGTGATGGTGAGTTTATCTTTGAGGATAGATGTAGTGATTGGAAGCAGATGTTCAAAGTGTGGGTGTGGCATCAGTTATCTGTGGCTTTAAATCTTGACTCTGCTTCTTCCTAGCTGGGTAGGTTTGGAAGTATCCCTTTTCTGAGCTTCAGTTTCCTTATTTATAACATGTGGTTGAGAACAATGGCACCTACCTCATGAGGTTGTTATAGGTATAATTAACCTTGTGCCATAAAGTGCTGAGTAAGTGCTCAGTCCAGGGGAAGTTTTGGGGGATTTCTGCTTGTTTGTTTTTATTTCAAGGAAAACGCATTGAATGGACAAAGATCACATTAAAGGTAAACTGTGGTGGGGGCAGGGAACTGTGTTTCTATTTTGTGGTATAATGGAAAGAGCATAGGTTTTGGATTCTGACGGTCTTGAGTGTGTGTCTAGGCTGCAGGATTTGGGTGTGACCTTGGGCAAGTTCCTTTACCCCTTTCTGCTTTCTGAAAAATGAAGTTAATCTGAGGCAGTATTTGGTGCCTGTACATATTCAATGCATTGGAAGAATAAACCTATCAACAACCATTGTTTAGAAAATCCTATGTGACAGGTACTGTTCTAAATGCTAGGGATCCAGGGGTGCACAGTTGCAAAAACCCACAGCCACCCCCTAAAAGAGGCTCTATTAACATCCCCACTTTAGGGTTAAAGAAACTGAGGCACAAAGAAGTCCCAGGTATCCTGCTTAAGGTCACACATCCAGAAAAAAGCCAAGTACAAAAACCACAGTAAGGATACTAGCTGACTTCTGGTGAAGTACATGCCAGGCATAGTACCAGAAGGGGATTCTCTCCTGTAATTCTCACGACCAATAGAGTGGCAGAAACATCAGCGCCGCTGGTGCAGCGAGGAAACGAAAAGCCTGCGGCTCCTTAGAGGGGGTCCTGGGCTCAGTTCAGAGCATCTTGCTGCTTTTTGTGGACTCAACCTCGAATCGAAAGGGAATTACCACCGAACGGGCGTGGTTCCAATAAGGGGACCGTCTCTTTCCTCTGCCCCTAACCCAGATACGGTGACAAAGCCTTGAGCTGCGCCACCATGCGGCAGAAGGCGGTATCGCTCTTCCTATGCTACCTGCTACTCTACACCTGCGGCTGCTGCGAGGAGGAAGGTAAGGATCTTGGGGCACCTAAGGATAAAGAAGCGGAGAGTTTCAGGATCCCTCGTTTAGAGACTCAGGCATGCCTCTGAATGAGAGGAGCTATTCCAATGGACAGCGCGGGGTGGGGGTCGGGGGCTCCCTGTAGCCAGAGTCCCAGGTTCTAATCCCTTCTCTGTCCGTTGGTCCATTCTCTCGAAATGTATTCAAGCCAGTTCTGTGCCAGGCCCAGCGACCTGGGAAAAGCCGCTATCCTTCACTGAGGAGCTCCAAAATGGGAGGATGGTGGTCCTACCTGTCCGGGTGGTCTGGAGCTTCTGGCACAGAATAAGGGACCTTGCTCCCCACTGGGCTTTGTCCATTCTCCTTCCAGACGAAAAAAGATACTCAGAGGAAAACAGCGACTCGAGCTTCTGGGGCATGGTGACCTACATGGCCGTCGGAGGCGGTAGGTCTGCAGGGTGGGGAGCGCGGGAAGACGCAGGCGGGCCCTGCAGCCGGCGTCCCTCACCCACCTCCCTCCTCTTCCTCCAGGACTCATGGCCGCGGCACTGCCCATGCTGGGCTTCGCGAGCACCGGCATCGCCGCCAACTCGTTGGCCTCCTCACTGATGAGCTGGTCGGCCGTGGCGAACGGAGGCGGAGTGCCGGCCGGGGGGCTGGTGGCCACGCTGCAGAGCCTGGGTGAGTCCTGGCGGGGTTCCTGGAGGAGGGAACACCCAGGCCAGGGGCCTCCTTTACTGTCCTGAGCCCTTTCCACAGCCTAACTCGGCTCTACACACCGTGGGAAAACTGAGGCACCCACCTGGGGATTAAGGAATTGACTCAAATTCTCCCATATAGTTAGTACCACCGCCAGTATTCAAGCCCAGTCAGTAGGCCTTCTTGCTTTCAGCCTGTAAAGCCAGAGGCCTCACTGATGCTCTGGCCAAGTCACAAGTCTCAGTTTCCCCGTTAACCAGGATAAGCATCCTCAGTTTAACACTTTATGAATCTCATCCATCCCGGAAAATCAGAGTGGCAACGAACCGGGGAGAAGTGACCCAATTCAATCTCATGCTCAGCCTGGTCTTGCATTTCTTGAGCATCATTATGGGGACAGATACAGAGCACAGAGTGGTGCTTCTGGAAAACATGCTTTCACTTCTCTCTCTGTCTCCCCGCCCAGCCCTGTCTTTTCTTTTTCCCTCTCTCCCTCTCTCTGAGGCCTCCCACATCCTTCAGAAAAACCACCCCTGACAGACTGCCCCTCTGCCTTCCCCTCCATCTTCCCTAAGTTCTGGATGACAAAAGCCCAAAGAAGCGGCTCAAGAAGACAGGGCCCTTCTCGGCGGGGGCAGCGGGAAGACAGCCTGAGCCATACCCCCAGCAGTGGGAGAGGAAGGGTGTGGGCAAGCCGAGCAGCAGTGCTGTGCTGTGAGATGGCCGTCCTCTCACATGTCACAGGATTGTGACAGGTTGTCCTGTCACACATGGCGGGGGAAGCTTGACATATCTCACTTGCAAACCACCAGCACCCACTGAGGCCTCCACCAAGGAGGCGGTTAGCGTTACTAATAGTACAGTGTGTCCACTGCAGACATGAAGAGAATGCGCTCTTATTTTTGTCATTTTCATCTCGGATTTGAGATGGCAAGTTGGGAGGGTGGCCATGGGAGTCCCTTTGCAGAAGTCCTGTCCCCTCTGGGCCTCTGTTCCTCTAGCTGGAAATAAAAAGGGTACACTTGACCCGCTGTTTCCCGACATTTGGATTCCCAGGCCTGGTGCCTGGGCTCCAAGGGACCGGGCTGTCATTTGCATTACAGGCGCTAGCGGTGGCAGTGCCCTCATGGCCAAGATCGGGGCCTTTCTGGGCTATACTGTCCACAAGCAAGTCGAAAGCAGACAGAAAGAGAGCAAGGAGAAGAAGTAGCCGGCAGCTGCCTGGAAGCCCCGCCTTCCTCCTTGTCTTCCTTTTCCAGCTGCAGTCCAGAGCTTCCTCTGTCACACTTGGCAATGACCGAGGTAAAAAAAAAAACACACACACAGAATAAACGTCTCTCAGAAAACACTCAGTCCTGCTGTGAGTCGTGGTTGCTATGAGAAGCCCAACAAGATCTGGCTCTGGTCTGCCTCATCCACACACCCCACCCCCATTTCCCTCCCCAGAGCCCATCACAGCTCCTGGAGCACAACCAGCTGGTTTTGCCTCTGAGCCTTGGTGTGTTCTGGTCTCTCGGCCTAGGACGTGCTTCTGAAGCTCACAACCCACCTCAGACATACCTCGTCCTCCGGGACTCCTTCCTGGCAGAGCCTTCCTGCTACCCCTGTCACAGCCTGGGCACCCAGGCTCCATTTCACAGGGTGCCTGGGGAGGCAGATCTGTTCTCAGTGAGCGAAGCTTCCAGCTACGTCCCTGATCAGGTAGAGATGGAGAAGCCAGATCTCTAGTCCCCAAAGAAGCGCTAGACGGGTCTCCCTTTGTCATGGGGAAACGGTTTAAGAGCAGCTTTTGGGGGGTGGGGGTGGTCAGCGAGGCCTCCCTTCCTTTAGAGAGCTCTGGGGACAGGGTGGGGAGTTTGCAGCTGGAGCCCACACGCCTTCTGAGGGGGAAGGGGAGGCCCAGCCCTTGGGAAGATCTGAGGTTCGGGGGGCCTGTCCAGGGAACCAGAGTGCCAGGACCTCGGCTGAGGGGAGAAGGGCAAAGAGGCCCCGGAAACCACTCTTCAGTAAAGCTCAGGGTGGTTCTGGCACTAATGGAGAGAGAGACAGACTCGAGCTCTGGTTCCGGCCTGAGTGGGCGTGCCAGCCGCGATTCCAGACCAGCCTTCTAGAGAGATCCGCACCCCCGGGGAAGTGGCCATGTGTGAACCACAAACGCCGGTCACTAAAGGGCCCAGCCAGCTGTTCTCAGGCCTCCCCCACCCCACCCCACTTCTAACCCAGAATTTCTCCTTGGATTGCCAACGTGCAGAGGCGGCTAAGAGGCTATATCGTGCTCGCTCCTGTCTCCCGGTCGGATGCCGCCCTGCGGGTGGCAAACTGTTGGCCTCAGCTGGCTCACCCCAGGGCCCCAGAGAAGCCGGGTTTGTGAAAGAGGGGGCACAGGTGCTGGAGGCCCCACCGGCACCTCAAACACACAGATCTCCACAGTTTGTTCCAGGAGCGGAAGCTGAGCTGAGTGCCCTGCCCTGAGAGTCACCACAGGGCATCAGCTGAGCCCCACCTCGGTGGACTTCTGCCCACGTCTCAGGCATCACACTCCCCCAGGCGTGCTAACTGCACCCCAGTTTGTCCACAGAGTTGATATCCCAGAGATGGAAGTGTGTTCCCTCAGCCCCTTCACAGCAGGCACTGCATCTCTCTCATCTCGCCTCCCCAGTGCCTGGCATACAGCAGGTGCTCAATATATGTGCGTAGAATTGAACTTGAGGCCAGTCTCCTTCCATCCACCTGTCCCTTCACCTCACCCAACCTTCATGGGAGGCAGGGGCTAGACCGCTTGTTCTTTTCCTGGGGAGCCCTTGATAATACCCGCTGTCACTGCCATGCAGGCCTCAACCCCCTTTAATGCTGTGGTCAGGCAAACACAGGCCCCTAACTTTTGCTCAGTATTCTCTAGCATGGGTGAGGCTGAGTTTTCCATGAAGCAGTGGAGCAGAGTGGTTCGGGGTGTCCCTCTGGAGTCCCACAGACCTGGGTTCAAAGCTGCCTGCCCTCTCTTACCATGCTTCATGCCCTGCACAAGTTCCTTCACTGCCCTGTGCTGCACTTCCCTTCCCTGTAAACCGAGAACAATAATAGCCTCTCTGTGTTAGTTGCTCAGTCATGTCTACTCTTTGTGACCCCATGAGCAGTAGCCCACCAGGCTCCTCTGTCCATGGGATTCTCCAGGCAAGAATACTGGAGTGGATTGCCATTTCTTATGAGATTAGATGAAACCATGAACAGAGTTTAGCATGATGCCTGACAAATGCTAAACACTCAGTAAATGTCCATTATTATGACTAGGGACTTGCATAAAGCAAAGAGGAGACAGCCAAATAAAACCAAGAATTATATCATCTAACTTTGGAGCCTGGGTTTACGTTCTAGCGCTCACAGCCCTGGATCTTCTTTTTTCCTAAGTGTAGGCATCCTGCCCCCAGGGGCATACACCGTCCTTAGATATCATATTGTCCTGAACAGCATTTAAGGCCAGAGAGAGGTGGACGACTCTGGCCCCAGATTTTAGATCTGAGGCCTCAGCAGTTCTCAAGCTGAGTGACACTGGCAATGACCTGTCTTTAAGGTGATCCTCTGCCTATCACAGGATCCCTCTGGGCCAGTGCAGGATAACTCTTGACTTTCATTCCACAGCATTTACTGGGCACTCACTCTGTGTCTGGCACTGTGCCAAATATTAAGGACACTGCAGTGGAAGAGATCCAGTTCCTACCTACTTGGAGCCCCCTGCATACAAATTAGAAGCCCCTCAGAATATTCATGACCCCCCCTTTCTCCTTCCCTGTCACCACCTCCTCGCCCCCATCTCTTTTCACCCATCCTGGCCCTTGTCAACTTTCATGGACCACAATCACCTTGTCTATAAAGTATGAGACAGAATGATGAATGTAAACCCAGAATTCGCTAGTGCAACAAGTCAGGAGATGCTAATCACCTTTGGACTCCTCCTTGGCAATGGTCTTCAGAAAGACACAGCACCAAATCCTGGTTCAGCTCCAGAATGGGGCACTCACCCTGCCCACTCAAGGAAGGTTACTTGCCTTCCTTGAGTCCCAGCTTCCTCATTTTTAAAACAAGGGGAGGTTGGACATCAGTGTCTCTGGGCACTTCCTGCTCTAAAACTGCTGAGCCTGAAGCACAGACTTCTGAATCCCCTATGCCTGTCATGTCCCAGCCCTCTGAGGTTTCATTTTTGGAAGCGGCCAAAAGCCACCTTGTAGTGCCAACTTCGGTGACTATGGTGCTGAGAGATGCCTATTTGGTCACAAAGAAGGGTGGCTAGAAACTAGCAGGGCTGTTCCTCACTCTGGGACCGCACCCTAAGACAAATCCAAAAATAGATCCCATCTGCGTGGCTGACTTGATGGAAAACAACGTTGAGGTCCCCTGACATCATCATTTCTCTCTGGACCTCAAGATCCTAGTCTATAAAACAGAGGATGGGGAGAGCTGGACTCTCATCTAGACCTAGAATGTCTTTCCAAAGTGCTCAAGTCAGAGGTGTCTTGCTCTTTGATAAAAATCCCTTTATCTAGAGATTTATTTTATTCTTTAAGGAGCCCCCTGGCCCCCAAGACCCTTGAAAGTCCACTCACTCCCTCTCAGGGCAGGCTTCCCACAATCCCATTGTGCTATGCACGAGTATGACCACCAGGTGGCAGTGCCGTCTCAGCCTGAAAGCCGCCTCAGCCTGACTCATCCTCCCGCAGCTCCACTGTGATCAACAGCTCTCCCTGGGGCCAGCCCCACCAAGGATGCTAGAGACTAAAATGATTCAGGCTCTGCGCCGGCTCTGCGGCAGGAGCTCCTGAAGCTCACAGGAGTGGTCAACTCTGAGGATGCCTGCAGGGCTGCCCTCTCCTCTCCTTCTAGGCCCTCGATCCTGCAATGCTGGGATTTCCAAACTCCTGACCACAGCAATCAGGACACCCTGTGACCAGGTTTCACTTCCAGGCTCACAGCCTGTGCTCCCAGACCTGAGTCATGCGGGATTTAAAGGCAATGAGAGGAGCACTCCACACAGACCCTTCTTGTCTGGGCGGGAGATGATGATTCCTGGAACAGGGCATCTCTGGACCCAGCCTTGAAGGGGACCTGGGCCAGGAGAGGGCTTGGGTCAGCAGTAGCTGGAGGGAGTAGAGGCAGAGGAGGCCTGTGGCTTCCTGTGAAGAACTGAAGAGCCACTTCCTTTAAGCTAGCCGGTTGTGGGGGAGGGGCAGAAGGTTCGGGAGCATGGACTTCCTGGCTCAGGGGGAGAGGAAGGCCCTAGGAATACCCTATGAAGAGGTCCAGAGCAACCTTCTATTTCCTTTCCCTCTGTGGTTTCCATGAAACGGACAGGACTGACAGGCAAGCTCACACCTTTTCCAGGTTCTGTGAAGCCACACGGAGGTCAGATTAGGGGAGGTTCATTTGCAGCACTTCAGTAAAGAAATGGGGTCTTGATGGCTCAAAGAAATAGGCCCAAAGTCACCTCCAGGTATGTAGGAACCTAGGCTAGACATTTGACCAAAGGGGCCCCCCTACCCTCACCGACCTTCCAATGATAGCCTTCTTTACTCTGGGGTCTCCACTCCAACATCACCTACTCTGAGAAGCCCTCCTTGACCACACTTTAAAGGAGCCTCCTTTTTTCTCGCTACCACAGCAGTTCCCAAACTTATCTACAGCTGGAATTACCTGGAGGGATCAAAACATACTGATATGTGTCTTACTCACAAAAATTGTTATTTAACTAGTCTGGGGTGTAGCCTGGGCTTTGGAAGTTAAGAAAAAATCTCTGGGTGATTTTTATGTGCAGACAGACAAGTGTGGGAACCACTGGGCTAGCGTGCCATCCTGTTTTAATTTTCTGTAAAAGGCCAGTAAAGAAATGGAGACTTGGATGTCCTTGGTGGTTCAGTGGTTAAGAATCTATCTGCCAGTGCAGGAGACATTGGTTTGATTCCTGGTCTGGGAAGATTGCACATCCCTTGGGGCACCGGCGCCACAACCACTGAGCCTGCATTTTACAGCCCGTGTTCCGAAACAAAAGAAGCCACCGCAAAGAGAGACCTACATACCGCAGCTAGAGAGCAGCCTCAGCTCACCGCAATTAGAGAAACCCTGCATGCCGCAACAAAGACTCTACGCTGCCAAAAATAAATAAATTTTTTAAAAATAAAGTTTTAAAAAGAGAACATCCTTTTTAAAAAAAATTAAAGAATGGAGCCTTGGTTGCTTCAAGAAGCAGACCCAAACACTCAGCCCCAAATTCAAGTCTAAGGAACCTCAGAACCTAGTCCCAAACATCCAGATCCAAGGTTTTACTTATATCACCTCATTTAATCCTTACCACAGTCTCCTTAGATGTTATTAGGATCCTCATTTCACAGAAAAGAAATGAAGGTAGAGAGATGCCAAGTCACTTCCCCAAGGAAAACAGCTGGCAAGCGACAGGCCAGGACTTGAACCCAGTCAGCCGCACTAGGACAGTGCCTGGCCTCCAGAGGGGACTCTATAAGTAACTGCCCAACCAAGGGATTTAATTTTCATCTCCTTCTGCCTCACCCATCCAACCCCATTCAACTGAGCAACCAGGCAACCTGTAGATCTATTTTCTAATTATTTCTTGAGTCTGTTCACCAGTCTCCACCCACATGGCCCTCCTCTCAGCATCCAGGTCACTACCCTCAGGCCTACAGGGAAACCACAAAGTCCTTCTAAGAGGTTACCCTGTGTCCACTCTTGATCCTTCTGTTCACTCTTATTTATTTTCCACACAGGGCCAAGAAGATGTGAAAACAAAGGAGATCAAGCGACACTCCCCCCAAAAACCCAACCAGTAGCTGCCCATCACACTTAGAATAAAGTTTTACTTTATTTTGGCCCTTGAGGTCTTTAATAATCTGCTCCCCCAAATCTCCAGAGTCTTACCTCACTGCGCTTCCCCTCCCCCAACTCTTTTCCAGCCACACTGGCCTCTTTTCCCTTCCCAGAACCCTGCAAGAGCCTGCCAAGTTCAATGCCTTTCCACAAGCTCTTTCCTCTGCTTGGAACACTTTTATTGCTTCAGGAGTCAGCTGGAAGGTAACTTCTCCAGAGACCCGAGCCCCCAGTCTAAATTCAACACTCCTTTATTCCGGCAGCCGGTTCCGTATATTGCTAGAATTGATCACGGTTGTAATAAAAGCATGATGGGTGTAAACATTTGTTACTGTCAGACTTGCTCACTAGACTTGAGCGTTCACCAGCACCCAGCTCAGCGCCTGGCACACAAGAGACGCCCCAAAGCTTTGGCTGAGCGGACAGTTAAGATGGACAGCTGGATGCACAAACCGATGAATGGGTGGATGAGTGACTGAGTGAATAAATACACTTTAAAACTTAGAAAACGATTCACCTGCTTGTATATTTCTCAGGTTAGCTATAGCTACATGCGCGATTTACAAGGGAGTTATTTTCACCCTTTGACAAGCCCCACCCACTGGCCCTTCGAGGCTTTTCCCAGGCCCGGCCACTGGGCGGGACTTCCAGGGCCGGATGAGTGACGTCACGGGGCGTGCCCGGAGTCGGCCTCTGCCTC
>NW_011495069.1:9824225-9849580 GCF_000754665.1 Bison bison bison | reverse complement strand
GGGGGGGGCCCCCGGGGCCGGGGCTCCCCCCGCCACTGCCGTCGGCGTGGAAGCCGTGGGAGCTGAGCCGAGGGACCTCGGCGAGGTGTCCCCTTGGACCTCGGCAACGCCGTCTGCAGCTGCGGCGGCCTCGGCTCATCGGGGTCCCATGGGGCATGTTCACGTAGCGCTGAGCCTTTGGCCAGTCTCTCGCCCTTCTGCCGGGAGATGGGACAGCGCAGGGGGCCCGCGTTGCGGCTGGACCGCTCCCCGCAGAGGGCGGGGCAGAGAGCTGGTGACCAGACCCCTACGCGCTCGCCGAAGCGCCACTATTTCGGGCCTCTGACCTCAGCGAGGAAAGTCCCAGAAACACAGCCCTACACACCACCACCACCTCCCAACTCTTCTGGACACGCTTCATCTCTTCCTCAAACCCCCACCCCAAACTCAGACCCCAAAGACCTGAACGAGGAGTAGCACTGATTCCTATTGCCTCCGTCAGACTCCATGCCCGCCCTGTAAGGCGGGAGATGCTGTTCCCATTTTACAGACAAATGGGTTGGGGTTTCTGGTTGGATGCTCTTTATCTAAGGTCGCACAAATGAGATAGTGGCCAAGCCAGGGTAGACTTGAAAGCCCAGCCTCTTTCTTCTACCTCTCAGCTTGGTGCCTCTTGTCTACTGACCCTGCTACCAGAAGCATCATGAGGTCCTGAGGGTCCGCGGCTCCTGGATCCAGCTGGATCCCACCCACACTGGGGCCTCGGCAGCCAGCTAAGAGCTGACTGTATGCCAGGAGTCGCCCCTTCCTTCTGTACTTGGTCACTCCCCAAAACCACGGAGGGACCTAGGCTAAAATTAGGCAGTGGCCAAGGAGCATTCTGGTAACCATCAAGTCCCTGAAACTAGACTGGGCCAGTTATTTCCTGCATGACCTTCAGTGGTTTCCTTTCTTGGAGCCTCTGTTTATCATTTGTAAAGGGGGAATATTATCCCTCCCTGGGGTCTCTGTGTGCCGGTCTTCAGGAAAACTGCTCTTCTCTCTCCCAGGTCTCCTACTACTATAGATAATAATGTTTAAATCCTCAATAATTAAAACACCCGTGTACCCTCTCAGAGAGCATGGCCTCCTCTTCAGGGTCCCTGTGATGGCAAAACGCCAGCATAAACTGCATATAACCTGGTCCTTGATGGAAGTCACAGACCCTGGGTGGGGCAGGCAGCAGGTGAGGGGGGGGTGCATAGCTTCCCCAGCTTCAGCCCCTCTTGGCCTCCATCTCTGCTGAGGAACCGGCTCTCTCATAACTTCGACTCACTCTCGGTTCTGTGGCCTTTGCAGAGCCGTTCCCCAGGGGAACCCTGACTCTCCTGCCGCCTCCTGTTATCCTCTCTCCCTTCTCCCCACCCCCCCAATTGTTTATCCGTGCCTACTCTGTGCATCCGTCACTGAATAAGCTCATTGCCAATGCTTGCAAAGGAGGAGACTGACAAGGAAACCGAGTTATAATTCATTCACCCATCCCCAGTGCTATTGCCCTCCCCGGTTCTGCCCTCAGCGGTGCAGTCTGCTCTCTACTCGGCAGCTTGAGCCATCCTGATAAAAGGGAGGTCAGAACATGTCACTCTTCCGCTCAACCCCCTCCCAAGGCTCCCCAGCCCAGAAGAAAAGCCAGCGTCCTTGCTGTGACCTGGACGGGCTGCCTGAGCTACCTCATCGCCTCCCACTCTCCCCTCTGAGAGCTCCATTCCAGCTGCACGGGCTGCCTTGCTGTTTTTCAACATGCCAGGCATGCTCCTGCCTCAAGCCTTTGCATTTGCCCTTGGGGCCGCTGGAATGTCTTCCCCAGATATCCAGGTGACCTCCTCCCTTCACTCAGGTGTCTCCAACTCATTCAAGGGCTTCCTTGAAATACTGAATACTACTTCCTACTTGCCTTCTGTCCTTTTATCTGCTTTATTGATGTTTTCTTGGCATTATCAAGCGACAGATAATTATTTGCTTATTGTGTGTTCCCCTACTTACAAGAGTGTAAGTCCCATGAAATCTCCTACAGTTTCTCACCCCTCAGGAAAAAAAAAAAAAAAAAAATGGGGGAGGGAGAGGAAAGAGTATCAGGAAACTATAAAAAAAGAAAGGCAACACTCACTATACTACTATAGATAATAATGTTTAAATCCTCAGTAATTAAAACAACTTGCTTTTGGTGCAGGAAGAGACAAAGGAATGGGCTGGACTAGAATGTCTAGAAGTAGACCCAACTGTAGAGAAGAATTTAGTACTTGATGAAAGCGGCATCTCAAAGTGAAGAATGGACTCTCTAATAAATAGCGTTGGGACAGCTAGGTAACCAGTGGAGGGAAAATGAGATCTCTACCTCACATTACAGCATTAGGATAAGCTCCAAAGGGGTCAAAGTTTGAAATGTTAAAAAATTAAAAGCACTAAAGGAAAACAGGAGAGAATCTGTAATCTCATAGTGGGAAAAGTCTAACTGACGACTCAAAAACCAAAATGTCATTAGAAAAGATTGACAAAGTCAACTATATAAAAATAAAAAACTTTTGCATGGAAAAAAAATCATATAAATAAAAAAATCGCATAAATCAAGTCATAAGATGAATGACAAAATAGAGGAAAAGATTCACATCTCAGATCACAGACAAAGGATCATCTCTCTAATTTATAAAGAATTCCTGGAAGGCCACTAAAAGGATCAACAATCTAGTAGAAATAGGCAAAGATATGAATTGACAGTTTGCAGAAAAGTAAATACAAATGGCTTTTAAACATATGGAAAGAAGATCAAACACAGTTGAAAAAAATGAAAATCAGGAAAAACATGGTGGGATACCATGTCTTATCCGTCTGGTGAAAAATCCAAAAGTTTAATAATATACTCTGTGGGCCTTTCTGTAAGGAAACCATACTCTCACACCTGCAAATATAAATTGGTACAAGTCCCCAAAAGGGCATTTTGGCAAAATCTATCAAAATTACAAATGCATCCAGATATTCTACTTCTGGGAATTTATCCTTCGGATATACTTGCAGAAGTGAGAAATGATGTATGGACACGATTATTCTCGGCAGCGCTGTTTGCAATAGCAATAGACTGGAAACAACTCAACTGTCTGTTAGTAAGTGCTGGGTTAGGCAGAGTACAATCCATTCATAAAATGAGATACTCTTTAACTATGAAAGAGAATAAGGGAGATCCATGCATCCTGACAGGGAAAGGATATCTGTAAGGGATAGTAAGTTTTAAAAGCAAGGTACAGATACTTCCCTGGTGGTCAATGGCTAAGACTCCATGCTCCCAAGGCTGGTCAGGGAACTAGATCCCGCATGTCACAACTAAGACCCAACATAGTCAAATAACAAATAAATTTTAAAAATAAACAAATAAATTTTAAAAAATATATGTTAATTTAAAAAAGCAAGGTGCAGAGCAGCATATATGATATTCCACCTTTTGTAGGAAAAAGAGGGAGAATTATATATACAGCTGACCCTCTAACAATTCAGGGTTACGAGCTCTGAAGCCCTGCACGGTCAAAAATCTGTGTACTGCTATGTCTGCCTCAAAAACGAAGGAATTGATAATGACTCACACAAAAGCAGGAAGTGAGGAACTCCCTAGTGGTCCAGTGGCGAAGACTCTGTGCTCCCAATACAGGGGTGCTAGGTTCGATCCCTGGTCAGGGAACTAGATCCCACGTGCCACAACTAGGACTCTATACAGCCAAATAAATAAAAAATAAATATTTGAAAGAAAAAAAAAAAAGCAGGAAGTGGGAACAGTTCAGATAGAATCAGGATTCAAACTTCAGTTCTTTTGATTCCAGATACTGGGATCTCTAATCAAATACAAACTTTCCCCCACACAATTAATTTAAAGATCTATAAAATGAAATCCCTTGAAGTCTCCTACAGATCTTAATATACCCATTCTACAGCTGGAGTTTGTCCAGGTACCATATTTATTGGGGGAAAAAATCTATGTATAAGTGGACTTACACATCTCAAACCCATGTTGTTCAAATGCCGACTGTATAGTCATAATCTTACTGAGAGGCAGTATAACCAGTGATTAACAGCACAGGCTCAGAAGCCAGACTGCCTGAGTGCAAATGTACTTTTGGGTGCCAGGCTGGGTTCAGTAGTGTCCCACCAAAATTGATGTCCGTCTGGAACCTGGGAATGAATGTGCCCTTATTTGGAAATAAGGTCTTGTTTGCAGATGTAATCAAGGTAAAACAAGGTCATTCCTACATTCAGTATGAATGGTATTCTTATAAGAAGAGGAAAATTTGGACACAGAGACAGGCAACACACATATGAAGACAGAGGCAGAGACTGGAGTGATGCATCTACAAGCCAAAGAATTCCGAGAATTGCTGGCAACCACCTGAAACAAGGAGATGAGAGGCTTGGAACAAATTCTCCCCAGAGCCTCCAAGAAGGACTGAACCTTGCTGACCCCTCAGTTTTAGACTTTTAGCCTCCAGAATTGTGAGAGAATAGATTTCTATTGTTTTAAGCTACCCCGTTTTTGGTAATTTCTTCTAGCAACCCTTGAAGCTGTAGTGGTAATATAGCTACTTAGAAGCTGTGTCATCTTGGGCAAGTTATTTAGCCAGCCTCTCTGTGCTCCAGTTTTCTCATTGGTTCTGGAACCAATCCCCAGCAGATACCGAGGGACAATAGTCACCAAGTCTCTATATTCTTGGACAAATAATTCAGCCTCCCTGGGCCTCAGTTTCCCCATCTGTAAAATAGGGGCAATGAGATTGACCTTTCTGTACATTTACTGTGCACAGTAACCCAACAGGCACCTCACATGCATCGTTTCACTTCATCACAAAGCAGATTTTATTAATATACCCATTTTACAGATGAGGAGGTTTAAGGAGTTTAAGCAGCTTGTTCAAGGTCACTTGGTCAGTAAATCGAGAAGTCAGGATTTGTCTAGAGGCCAGTGTCAGGGTTATGGAGAGAAGGCAGTGTGAATCAGTTCAAGCAGACCTTGGGTCAGACCCCAGCTTGTCCATTCATTCACTAGTTGTGTGACCGTGGATAAGTCTCTGGAGCTCTCTGGCCTCTAACCTTATTAACTGGAAGAATGACTCTACTTTGTAGGGAGATAATGCAGGTAGAATGTTTAGAACAGGGCCTGGCACACAGTAGGTGCTCAATAAAAGAGGATCCCCGCCCCCTTCCTTCTTTGCCCTCTCCCTCCCTTCTTCCCCTTGTCTGGTAGGGATTTCAGGCCTGTGGGCTAACCTGGCTGAATTGAGACATTGTTGGTGTTCCCTCCTCCCATACTGATGAAGATCGGAGGACTTCTGGGGGCATACCCACTCCCAGGGTCTCTCCATTCCCAGGGAGCCTCAGCCTGCGGCCATCTGGGGATGGTCTCCAGTCTGATGTACACACAGCCCAAGCCAAAAGGGGAGAGCCCAGCTCCAGGCCTGACACGGAAACCAGAGCATTGTGCCACCTTGTTGCACAGCGTGTGTGTGGCTGCGGTGTGCACACAGGAGATAGAAGCATTGGCACTCTAGCAGGGGGTGGGTGCGGGGGAAGTGTCTGACCCTCTGCTCTATGTTGAGTGACCTGCTGGGGCCACAACCTGTTGGGAGGTGAGTGTGTTGTGTGGACGTCTGTTGGCACGGTCCAGCTGGTACTTGTCAAGTGACAGCCCAGTAGGTTGCTAAAGCTACGCATGGTGGAGCAAACAGGAATTGTACCCCGAGGGCCTGAGCCACCCATACTGGCCCACGCTCTTCCTCCCACCGCCCATTGTCACCGCCTCACTTAGCACCCTGGCCCCCAAGGGCCTCGGGTCTCACAGGCTGCAGGAAATACCAGGGAGCACTGGGGCAGAGTAACCTCCCCCACCCCAGGAGGGCTCCTATACTCAGGAAATAAACAAGCCCCCCATAAAACAGGAGGGGCTGCAGGTAGACTGCAGACACACCCTTGGAAGCAAGGGTCTGTACTCAGCAACGCTCCCCACTTCAACCAGGAGTCCCATGCTTGAGAAAGGGTTGCTGAGGAAAGGAAAGGAGTCCTGCCCAGAGGCAGAGGGATGGCCAAGTTAACCTGACCCTTATCTGGAAGCTCCAGGGTGCCAGTGGGATGCTACATAAGGACGGGCTTCTTCTTGGTGCCACCGACATGGAGGCAAATTGGATATTGGACCCCAAGGCCCTGGTCACCAGCATCACCTTGGAGGCCATACTGAGGGACTGCGTGTGGCTGAACTGGAGTTCGATAACCAGCCCTGAGGGGCAGGAGAGAGCATGAGACTGGACTTCCAGGGACTCCAGAATCGTTGGACTGCAGACTCAGGGCTGAAGGAGTTCTCTGGCAACCTCCAAGGCCATACACCATCTCCACCACTATTCTCACTCACCTCTGAAATATCCCAGTCCACCCCATGAAAAGATTTCAGCTGCCTCTGAAGAACTCCTGATCCCTCTGAAATAATCCAGCCTCCCCCAGAAGACTCTCTAACATTCCAGCTTCTCTCTGAAATACTGTAGATCCTCCTCACTCCCCATAATACTCTAGCACAGAGGTCCCCCACCTTTTTGGCACCAGGAACTGGTTTCACGGAAGACGATTTTTCCACAGACCGGGGTGGGAGGATGGTTTCAGAGTGATTCAAGCACATTACACTTACTATGCACTTTATTTCTATGATTATTTCTGTAATTATTTCATATTATCTCTATGACATCAGCTCGACCCTCAGATCATCAGGCATTAGATCCTAGAGGTTGGGGACCCCTGATCTAGCATCTTCTGAAATAACCCAGCCCTTGGTGAAGTCCTGTAGCTCACCCGCTCCGCATCAGACAATATTCCAGTCGTCTCTGGAGTACTCCGGCCCTTGCTTTGAAACTGCACTCCACTTTTAAACTGCAGCTCAACTTTAAATGTGTGCTCCAAGTTCAGCACTCTTGTTTTCTATCTGCAATATGCCAACGTCCTTAATACTCCTCACCCCACTAGAGTACTTTAGTCCTAACTCTCATTATAATCTCCATCCCCCGTGAAGATCTTCCAGCCCCTTCAGTAACACTCCAAGCCCACTCTATAGCCCAAAACCTCTGGAATGTTCTGCCTGGCCCCAGAGATGGACTCCCAGGCCTGCCTAGGACACACTGCAAGGTAGTTCTTGCTCTGGCACTCAGTCTGCTGGTTCCGATGCCCTCCTGGGCCTCATATGGCTCCTGGACGTCCGAGTAGTGCACAGTGTCAGTATCCCTTCTGGGAGGAGGCTCCCACCAGCTTCCTCACAGTCCTCCAGCCAAACAGACTCTCCTTCTAGAAATCTTCCCCCGGCTCTGCCCAAGTTAAGAGCCCCACTGACCAAACATGATTGTAGTCCCCAAGGGTTAGGGGCACCCAGGGTCTGGGGGACAGCACACTGCTGACCTGCCTGGTTGACTGGTCAGGAGCTCCCTGCCTGGGTCAGCCACCCAGGGTAATCCTACAGGTTCAGCCCTAGCACCTGGCCGGTTTCCCCCTCGTGCTGCTCTGAGACACCTGTCCTGTGGCTCCATAGGTCTAAGATAATAAGGCAGATAGGCCAAGACCAAGTTGCCTCTGTTCAAAAAACACAGTGACCCACTGTGGCCCCCCACCAGGGAGCAGAACGGGGCCCATGAGGAAGGTTTGGGGGGCCACCGGCCCTTTTCTGTGCTTATGTAAGTGTCACCCACTGGGTCACCCTTATGTGAATGTAGCCAGAATCTAGCAAGTCCCTGACCACAAGGTGGCCCCATGGAAGGCGCTATTAATTATGGGTTAGCAAATGAAAGGAACTAGGTTCCAAGCCCAGCTCTGTTGTGTTACTTTAGGTAAATCACTTACCTTCTTTGAGCTTCAGTGGCTTAGCCTTTGGAACAGGTAATAATCCCTTTTAAAAAAAATATTTAGTTATTTGGCTGCATTGGGTCTTACTCGTGGCACTAGGGCTCAGTAGCTCCATGGCATATGGGATCCTAGTTCCCTGGCCAGGAATTAAACCGCGTCCTCTGCACTGAAAGGTAGATTCTTTTTTATTTTTTTTAATATTTATTTATTTATTTGGTTGTGATGGGTCTTAGAGCATGTGGGATCTAGTCCCATGGCCAGGGATCGAACTCGGGCCCCCTGCATTGCAAGCACAGTCTTAACCACTGGACCACCAGGAGAGTCTCCAGATAATAACCCTTATCTTGCCCTGTACCAGTTTGCTTCAAGGCTCAAGTGAACTAGTAGTTAGAGAATGAATCTTTCATTTAATAAATATTTATTGAGTGCCTACTATGTACCAGATCTGCATCAGACATAGACATAATATATTTATTATTTCTCCCTGCACCAACCAGTCTATGAGCATGAAGAAGGTAAAGTATAGAGTGATAGAGGAGAGATTCCAAAACTCCAATTCAGACATCCCTCTCCGGCTCCTAACAGCCTGTTGTACACCTGCTATGTACAAGGTACTTTCAAAGGCATCATATCCTTTACTCCTCATCCTGGAAGATGAGGAGTTCTGGTTTTACTGATGTAGAACTAAAGCTTAGAGTTGTTAAGTCATGGTCTAAGATAATATAGTAATTTATGGGGCCTAAACTTTGGTCCATCCTGCCTTTGACAAAGAAGAGGTCAGAGCAGCACCACACCCCGCTGCCCTCCACGAACCAGGTCTATTCCTGGAGCCAGGACCACTTCTGTCCTCTGAGAGTCCCTGGTCCATACAAGACAAGAAGACTAGACTCCAAGCCAGACATCTGGAGGTTGAATAGCCCTCATAGGGCATGTTGTCCCACCCTGTCCTTGTACAGATCAGGAAACAGAGGCCCAGAGGTGGGTAGACACTTGTTCGAGGTCACACAGCCCATGAGGCGCCCTGCCTCTTACCCAGGTGAAAACTTGCTGCGTACTGGAGTGGGTTGCCATTTCCTTCTCCACTGTAAAAGACAGAGCATGCCAATAGCCCTCCTTCCCAGGTGGTGCTAGTGGTAAAGAAGCTGCCTGCCAATGCAGGAGACATAAGAGATATGGGTTCGATCCCTGGGTCGGGAAGATCCCCTGGAGGAGGGATGGCAACCCACTCCAGTATTCTTGCCTGGAGAATCCCATGAAGAGAAGAGCCTGGCAGGCTTGGCAACCCACTCCAGGATTCTTGCCTGGGAAATCCCATGGACAGAGGAACCTGGCTACAGTCCATAGGGTTGCAAAGAGTTGGATAGGACTGAAGCGACTTAGCACAGTACAGACCAGAAGTGCTCAATGGCCAGAGAAGGGGAAAAAAATACTGCCTGCCTATAAGACTGAGCCTGGGCAAGAAAAAAGGAGAGACAGGCTGCCGGTCAGGGGGACCTCTGGGCCAACGGTTGGCAATCGGTCTCGTGTGCATCACCAGGGGGTCCATCCCCTACCCATACATGAGGACAGTCCACGAAGATGCCCTCTGTGGCTCACCCAGGTGCCTCCTGAGACCAACCATTCTGCTGCTGAGCTATTCTGAGAACGTGGTTCTTCCTGCTCCTGAACTGAAACTCGGCCGCCCGAGGCTGCACCGCTGGTCAGAATTCTGTTGTCCGGGTCTCCAGGAGCATCAGCCCAGAGCCACTGGGGTAGGGGAGCGGCTCTATCAAAGTTCTCGGCAGTGAGCCATCTCCTACTTCTGCTTGAGGACCCACCAGACACTCCCTCCTCTAAGGAGTCATCCTTCTCCCTCAAGCAAGGTTCATTCCTTCCTTTATTCAACTTATTTTTATTTGTGGCTGCGCTGGGTCTTTGTTGCTTTGCCTAGACGCAGTAAGTGGGGTCTACTCTTCGTCGCAGTGTGCAGGCTTTCCCACTGCAGTGGCTTCTCTTGTTGCAGAGTATGGGCTTTAGGGCACGTGGGCTTCAACAGTTGCAGCCACTAGCTCAGCAGTAGTTATGGTCCATGGGCTCTAGACCGAGAGTTCAATAGTTATGGCACAGGGGCGTAGTACTCCGAGGCATGTGGGATCTTCCCAGACCAGGGATCAAAGCTGTGTCTCCTGCATTAGCAGGCAGATTCCTATCCATTGCACCACCAGGGACATTCCTTTCATTCTTATTTTCAACCAGTGTCTATCTATTGATGTGCTGGGAACTATTGATATGCTGCGAAGATCTAGGGACAAAACCCCTGCCCTAGTGGAGCCAAAAGCCTAGGAAGGAGAGAGGAAAACATGTTGACCAATACACACCATGATAGATGTGTTTTTCCCAAGAACTCTCTAGCCAAGTTTTATATGCTACATTTGGCAATGATGTTGTCTCTTTGGTCTCTTTTCATATAACACAGTGACCCCCATCTTGCCTTTAAAAAAAAAAAAGACAAGTTTTTAAAATGACCAGGTCAGTGGTCTTCCAGAATATTCCACATTATAGCTGAGTGTGAAGGTTCCCTCTAGTGTTGTTTATCCTCTTCCTCTAAATCCAGTATCACTTGTAAGTGGAAGTTAGGTGGAGAGCACAGATTGGCAAACATTTTCTGGAAAGGAGCAGAAAGTAAATATTTGGGGCTTTGCAGCGCATACCAGAGAAGGCAATGGCACCCCACTCCAGTACTCTTGCCTGGAAAATCCCATGGACAGAGGAGCCTGGTAGGCTGCAGTCCATGGGGTCACTAAGAGTCAGACACGACTGAGCGACTTCACTTTCACTTTTCACTTTCATGCATTGGAAAAGGAGATGGCAACCCACTCCAGTGTTCTTGCCTGGAGAATCCCAGGGATGGCGGAGCCTGGTGGGCTGCCGTCTCTGGGGTCGCACAGAGTCGGACACGACTGAAGCAACTTAGCAGCAGCAGCAGTAGCAGCGCATACAGTCTCTGTTGCAAGCATTCAGCACCGCCATTGTAGCATGTACACAGCACACAAATGGAGCATGGCTACGTTTCAGTGCAACTTTATTTAAGGATGTTGAAACTGAGATTTAATGTAGTTTTCGTATGTCACGCAATATTATTCTTTGATTTGGGGGGAACCATTTAAAAATGTAAAAATTGGGACTTCCCTGGTAGTCCAGTGGTTAAGAATCTGCTTGCAATGCAGGGGACACCGGTTCGATCCCTGGTCTGGGAAGATCCCACAAGCTGCAGGGCAACTAAGCCCATGTACCACAACTACTGAAGCCCCCATGCCTAAGAGCCTGTGCTCCTCAACAAGGGACATCGCTGCAGTGAGAAGCCAGAGCACAGCAATAAAGAGGAGCCCCTGCTCGCTGCAACTAGAAAAAAGCTGGATGTAGCAATGAAGACCCAGCACAACCAAAAAAAATTTTTTTTTTTAATGTAAAAACCATTCACAGTTCATGGGCTGCACAAAAACAGGCAGAGACCATCTTTGACCCATGGTTTGCTAAGCCCTGATGGGATTTAGGTTAAGCATCTGTAACAAGAATTCTTCATAATGATGGTGATTGTCTAACAGTTATTGAAGGAGGAGGCACAAGGGCCAACTTACACGAGTTATGGGTGAGTTACAGGATGTCCACTAAATCTCTCCATTGAAAAGAGAGAACCTCTTTGCAAAAGCCCGGTCAGCTGTGCAGGACTCCTTCTGCACCATGTGAACTCTGCGTTCTTTACAACCTTTCACTTAGGGACTTCCGCGATGGTCAAGTGGTTAGGAATCTGCCTGGTAATGCAGGGGACACGGGTTCAATCCCTGTCCCACACGCTGCAGAGCAACTAAGCCCCGTGCACCACAACTACTGAAGCCCACATACCTTAGAGCCCATGCTCCAAGAAAAGAGAAGCCACCACAACCAGATGGCCGAACACCTCCAACCAGAGTAGACCTTACTCTCTCCAACTGGAGAAAGCCCACATGCAGCTATGAAGACCCAGCACAGCCAAAAAAAATAATAATTTTTTAAAAATTCAAAAGAAATCCCTTTACCTGGTGTTTTTGGTACCTTCGATGCACTGAACTGTGGCCTCCGTTTAAATTCCTAAGTCAAAGCCAGAACCCCAATGTAACTATCTTTGAAGATAGGGCCCTTATGGAAATAATTAAGCTTAAATAAGCCATAAGGGGCTTCCCAGGTGGCACAGTGGTAAAGAATCCACTTGCCAATGTAAGAGACACAGGAGACCTGGGTTCGACCCCTGGGTTGGGAGGATCCCTTGGAGGAGGAAATGGCAACCCACTCTAGTATTCTTACCTGGAGAATCCCATGGACAGAGGAGCCTGGTGGGTCTCAAAGAGTCAGACACTGAGCATGCATTCATATAACCAAAGCCATAAGGGTGGGGCTCTAATCCAAAGCGTATCCTTATAAGAAGAGACAGTGGAGAGTGCCTTCTCTCTCTGCCAGGTGAGGACATGTAGAGACGCTGGCCATCTGCAAGCCAGGAAGAGGGTTCTTACCAGAAACCCACGTTGATCTGGAACTGCTAGCTTCCAGAACCGTGATAAATAAATGCTTGTTGTTGGAGCCACACAATCTATGGCTTTGGTATGGCAGACCGAGGTGACTAATGCAACATCACTGAGAGTTTTTGCCTAAATCGATTATCAGTTGAGGCTACAAGATGGAGTTTTTCTAGTTCTCACATTCCTTCTAGTATATTCACTTCAGTTCAGTTCAGTCGCTCAGTCGTGTCCGACTCTTTGAGACCCCATGAATCGCAGCACGCCGGGCCTCGCTGTCCATCACCAACTCCTGGAGTTCACTCAGACTCACGTCCATCGAGTCGGTGATGCCATCCGGCCATCTCATCCTCTGTCGTCCCCTTCTCCTCCTGCCCCCAATCCCTCCCAGCATCAGAGTCTTTTCCAATGAGGCAACTCTTCGCATGAGGTGGCCAAAGTACTACTGGAGTTTCAGCTTTAGCATCATTCCTTCCAAAGAACACCCAGGGCTGATCTCCTTTAGAATGGACTGGTTGGATCTCCTTGCAGTCCAAGGGACTCTCAAGAGTCTTCTCCAACACCACAGTTCAAAAGCATCAATTCTTCGGTGCTCAGCTTTCTTCACAGTATATTAGGTGACATTTTTCTACAAAGAAAAGCTTTCCTTCAAGTAGCAATGAACAGCAGCCTCTCCAAAGAAAGGCAGGATAAATGCTACATTTTCCAAGGGAAAGTTTGGAGGTTTTTGTGTGTTTTTTTGGGTGGGAACTTCTGTTTGTATGCTGAGAGGTTAATTCTTTGGAGAGGGAGAGACAGGGTGCAAGAGAGGAGGTCACAGAAGGTGTGAAGTCCTAAAAAGGTGTGAGGATGTGGAGTACAAGTGGAGGAAGGAAGGGGAGGACAGAAGAAACGGTGTGAACTGGCCCTCTGGGTGGATGTACAAGGCCAGCTTACTAAGAAATGTGCCAGAGGATTGCTGGGCTTGGTTGCATGCATGCTAAGTCACTTCAGTCATGTCTGACTCTATGCAACCCTGCGGACTGTAGCCCGCCAGGCTCTTCTGTCCAGAATTCAGAATTCCTCTGAATTCTCCAGGCAAGAATACTGGAGTGGGTTGCTATGCCCTTCTCCAGGAGATCTTCCTGACTCAAGGACTGAACCCACATCTCTTATGTCACTGGCATGGGCCCGCAGGTTCTTTACCATGAGCACTGCCCGGGAAGCCCGCTGGGCCTCGTTAGTGTTCTTGGAATCTGGGAGCTGTCACCCTGTCTGTCTGGCAGGTGTTTTTCTCCTCCACACCCAGAAAAGGTAGATAGTTTGATTGCTGCAGGTCTGGGGCTTTCCAGGCAAGCACCCTGGGGGGTGAGGGGCGTGGCAAAGGGGCACCACCACAACTGACCACAGAATCCAATATGGTTGAAAACAGAAGCGAGAGCAAGAGTGACGGCTGGATGGGAAATGGATAGGAGTGCTCAGCTACTTGCTGGCCCTTGGTTTTTAGTTTTGATATCAGTTTTCAGAATTTATTTAAAGGAACATGCAAGCATGGGAACTACAACCACTAATGACAGTGAGAGAGGGTGTTCAACAGGCCCCTCCTATGGCCTCTGTGTCCTGCGCCCATCGTGGGGAGCAAGTGCCACATGGAGGGCAAGGACTGGACCTGACTCCTGTTCGAGCCTCTACCACCCAGCCTGGCACGGGCTAGTGACGGAGAAAGTTGAGTTTGATTGGCTGAATGAAAGAAGGACAGCAAACACTTTATACAGCGCTTACTATGTACAGGTCACTAGTACATATGCACAAGTCACTTGCTAGGTACGAGCACGCTGATTTCTCCCAAGACTCCTGGAAGGTAGACCCCCCCCCCCCATTTTACAGATGAAGAAACAGAAGCACAGAAAGCTAAAATAATTTGTCCAAAGTCATGGAGCTAGAAAGAGGCAGAGCTGATCTACAGACCAGGCAGTCTGGGCCCAGAGAGTCCATATTCCTCATGACCAGGATATTCTGAATGGATGAATGAGAGTCATAGAATCGGCTTATCTCTGTCCTGGGTGAAGCCAGGTATCTCTTGAGGCCAGAGCCCAGATCTGGTCAAGAGAGAGCCAAGTCAACCAACAATGAACTGAGAACTACTCTGTTCTAGATTCTGACAACTGCCATGAAGGAGACAAACTTGGTGCTAAGGGCAAGAATAAAGGGACCTCCTTAGATGACGTGGTCAGGGAAGGCTTCTCTGAAGAGGCAGCACTTCAGGTAAAGGATAGAAAGGAGCCAGTGCTGTGAAAACAAGGGAAAGAGTGTTCTAGGAAGAGGAAACTGCATATAAGAAGATCTTGAGGCAAAAAGTCAATGTATTCTAGGAACTGAAAAAGATTGCAGTGTGACTGAAGAGGAAGAGGGCCCAAAAGGAACTTAAGAGGTGGGTAGGGGCCACGACTCTTCCGAAGCCACGAAAAGGGTTTGGATTTAGTTATTTTTCGCTATTATTGAATTGTATTTTTTTTATTCTAAGCAGAATGGGAAGTAAGCCATTTGAGTTGGGTTTTTTAGTTTGTTTGATTTTTTGCCATTAGTGTTTTAAGCAAGGAACTTATGTGGTCTGATCTGTATTTTAAAAGCAACAGTTCTGTTCTTCCATTCATTTGGATAGTCAGTCATTGATTCTTCGATATTTTCATTTGTTCTTTAATTCTTACATTCATTTATTTTTTCACTGGACTTTCATTTGTTTGCCTGCTAGTTCCTTTGCTTCTTGATTGACTCATGCACTCCTGTACTCAGAGAACCTGCCTCTCTGTGCCAAACCTTGCCCGGACTCCAGGGGCCTTGCCAAGAGCCAGACACAGTCCTTGCCCTTGAGAAAAACATATCCCACACCCCACACCCCAGGAACCAGTGGTCACCAAGCAAATGATGCTGAGTGTTCTGCTGGAGATGAGAAGCCAGACCTTGAAGGATGACAGAGCCTGATAGATTGGTGGGGCGGGGGGGGGGTCCCCAGGGGAAGGGACCAGTGCCTTCATGTCTATGGTCCCTAAGCCTGACACCTGACCAGCAATGATAAATATCTGTTTGTTAATTGAACAGGTGGGACAATGGTCAGGCAGGAAGTACTTGATGGTGTCCAGGAGGTGATAGTGTCCAGCCAAGGTGAAGCCACCCTCCACAAGTCCCTGCAACTCTAGCTCCTCCCCTGTGCCTTCTTCCCCACTCTTCCTCCAGTAAGAAAGGCATTCTTACCTGTACCCTTCTGTTCTCTGCTGCCCCGCAATCATATTGAGACACACCTGAACACAGGCATGTGCACAGGCATTCACAGCCATCCCTGCTCACACACAGAAACACACATGCCTACATAATGCGTCCCTGCTGTTGATTCCAAAATTGCAGTCATCGTGTTCATTGCCTACAACCACACACTCACACATCTGTGCTTACGCCCCTCCCGGCCTCCCCACCATATCCCAACACACATCCTGCACCAAACAGCCCTCCCACACACATCTCATCCTCTTCTGACAAGAGAGATTGTTGTGGTCCTGGTTGAAGGCTGAACCCCAGGTTGAGGGGAGGGGCATCGAACCCTACTAGTTGGAAAGGCTAGAACTATTGTGATAGAAATTGCTATACTTAGTTTTTCTAAAAGTTGGGGGGTCGAGGGAGGCTGACACCTTCTTGTTTGCTCAGTGTAGCGGGATGACTGATTCCTTTGAAAAGCAAAGAAGGGTCTTCTGCTGCTCCTTGCTGTCCTAGAACCTCTCCAGTGCCCAGTCTCCAAGGATGGCAGAGCATGCTGACTGAAGACCAAGTGGCTCTAATAACAGCAGCCTTGGGTCAACTGGCTGTGAGAACTTGGGTTAAGGCCTGTCCTGGTGTGGTCTTCGAGTTTTCTCAGTTGCAAAGGTCAGAGAGCAGAGCAGTGGTGGAGAAATGCCCCCTCTTAACCTCAAATGCAATAATTCTGAATGAGCAGGTGCTTCTGGGTGTGAGGAACCTGCCCCTTTGAAGGGGGTCTCCGGGAAGTCTGTGCTAAGGGTTCAGGTCTGGGCAGAGGAGCCGGGGTGGGGTAGGGGGTCCGGGGGAGGCCTGGGAAAGCTGAGCAGCGGTAACTCAGGGGAGGTGGGAAGCGGGGGCGGGAGGGCCTGGGATGTGAGGGCCCCTCCCCGCTGCCGCCGGGCAGCTGGCTTGGGGCTGGGGCGTGACTGCAAATTCTCCCCGTCGCCACCGCCACCGCGCGCGCTGCCGCGGCTGCAATAAGAGAAGTCCGAGAAGTCCGAGGCGGCTTCCTCCTCCCTAACCAGAGGGGGCCGCGGTCAGAGGCGGGCAGCACCCCCGTTTGCTCGCCCCCACCCCTGTCGGCACTCGTGGCTGCTGGGAGCCCCGGCCGGCTAGCCCCGGGGTCAGTCAGAAGCGGTCTCGCCTGGGACCAGGTAGGAGCCGTCGGGGGAGCTGGAAGGGCCGGCGGTGCCCCGCCCCCAGTCCCTTCGTGGCTGGGAAGAAAGGGGGACGTGGGGTGCGGAGAGGAACCCCTAAACTTGGGGAGGAGAGCTGAGGGAGTTGAAGGCCAAAGGGTCCTCACCCCGAAAAGGACATAAGAAGGAAAACGGAGGAACCCTGGAAAGTGAAAAACTGATACAATTTGGGGAGAGGGCTGAGGGAAGGCGGGGAAAGTAGACTAAAAGGATCTGGTGGGAACCTGCAAAGACGAAGCTGGGAAGGGGCTGAGTCGGAAGAGGGAAACTGAGGGGATCCCCAAAAGGGTCTGGGTTGAGAAACTAAAAGGGACCTTGAAAGTGAGAATCTGGGGAGAAGCTGAAGGCTCTGGAAGAGAGGAACGACTTTTAGGTGGGTGGGGAGGGGGTCTGCCAGAAAGGAGTCAAGGAAAACCGTTTCTGGAGGACGCGCAATGTGGGTCGCAATCCCGAGGGTCCAGGAAGTCCCTCTATCCGGAATCGGCAGAAGTCGGAGGTGGGGTGAGGCCAGCGGCCGGGAGGGGAGGGGAGGCTGTCACAAGCGCCCCCCTAGACGCTCCAGCCTCGCACAGGTGGGCGGGTTCCGGCTGGCGAGGGGAGTCCTGCAACGCTCAGGAGGCGTGGGTCCTGGTTTCCTGGGGAAGTCCCCGCCCTCGGCAGGGATGGGCCTCTCTGGGTGCCCCCTCCCCTCCCGCAGCGGCGATCTCGGTCCAGGTTCCTCGGGATCCGGGAATTGCTGGCCGCCCCGACGGAAATCCTGCCTTTGACCGCGATTGCCGGGAGGGGCTGTCTCCATGGTAACGAGAGGGCGGAGGGACCGAGCCCAGCGCTGGGCTGCCTCGGGGCTCAACGCCCGCGCTACCCTCTGTGGTCTCCTCCCCCGCCCCCATTTTGAGTCCTTAGTTCGGGGCGAGCTGCGGGGCAGAGGAGTAAGGCGAGGATGTGCAAGTGTTCAGGGATTGGGAAGGTGGGGGATCTGCAATCTCCAGGTCTTAGCCAGACTGGAACCTTGATTGCTGTGTGACTTTAGGCAAATTATGGGGCCTCTCTGGGCCTTAACTTCCTCATTTGCATTATGTAGGAAATTATCCCTGCCCCTACCCAGCTTCCATCCCCCAGCTTATCCCCAGTCGTGGGACTCGGGTGCACTAAGCAGTTTCCCCCACCCCCACTCCCCACCCGACCCAGTGTCCTGGGGGCTAGCCTCTTCAGTTTCTCATAAGTATAGAGTTGGACCACAAAGCCTGACAGGGCCTCCAGGGACCAAAACACAGGTGACTTCTTATAAAATAAATATTTGTGGGTCTGTTGAGGCCCCATACTGGGAAAGTCAGCCGATTTGAGACTGTCCTTGACCCTCCCCCTTATTTATTTTTATTTTTTTGGTGATTTTGTGTGTGTTTATGGTATAAACACTGGTTTGTCAGCAAGTTTTGCTCTTCTCAATTCCAAATAATGCTAAGTTCAAGAATATGCATTTTATTGAAACTTCATTTTCTTTTTTTAAATTGTTTTATTAAAAAAAAAAAAGTTTGGTCATGCTGCGCCGCACGTGGGATCTTAGTTCCCCAACCAAGGATCGAACCCATGCCTCCTGCATTGGAAGCGTGGAGTCTAAACCTCTGGACTGCCAGGGAAGTCCTGAAACTTCATTTTATTGAAACCAGTGATCCCTGAGTCTTTTAATATCCTTCCGTTTGTGAGTGTGGTGGTGGGAGAGTGAGGCTCTGTTCCCACTTCTCAGATGGGAAGATGGAGGTTCGGGAGTGAATAACTGACAGGTCAGCAGTAGGGACCCAGAAGCTGGGCATCCTGTCCCTGATGTGGTGAAGGATGTAGACAGAACTGAAGCCTACATTCCCTCCTTATCCCTATCAAATTCCGTTGCCCTCTGGAGAGGAGAGGGGAGCCAGGGGGGCAGTGGTGAAAGAACATATGGGTTTCCTGGGCTGTGTGGCTGGTTCTTGCTTTCCAGTGGGTGTGAAGCTGTGAGTGAGGGTGGAGAGTGTTTTTGAGTATGGTTTGGGCTTTGAGTGAATGAGCTTGAGCGTGTGAGCATGTGTGTGGGTGTTTGGGTGTTCTCTGCAGCCACCTGGGGCTGTGGCAAAGGAAGTGGCCAGACCTTGGCAGGATGGGTAGGGGGACCTCAGGGCTGGGGAAAGAGGACCCAGAGCCCTTCCTGCACAGAGTCAACCAGGCTGGCCTCTGACCAGACCTGGGGAAGGGGACTGCCTGTCTGAGCGTGCTATGAAATTCAGACTCCTACTCCCTCAGTTCCCCCTGGACCAACTCATGGCTTTCCATCCCCCGAGAATCTCAAGTCCCTCAAGATCTCTATTTTAGAGGCTAGTGGGTAGGTTTTCAGCAACCGATGAGAAAACATTTTTACCCACAAGAAGTGGAGAAAATTCAGCTGACACGGTGAGGACCCTGTGGAGGGGAAAGCCAGTGTGGCCCTTCCCTCACCCCCACACACTGGCCTTACCAAAGTGATAGAATCAGAGCCGGCTGTGTCTTCTTAGCCCCTGGGTGTTAGGGGTGGGGGTGATAAGGCCTGAGTGATGTGAGGTGGTTGGAGGTTCTATGAGAGATGAAGGCCTCAGTGAGGGAGATGGAGGCTCAGGAAGGGCACTGGAGCCAGGGAGGGGTGGAAGGTCTCAGTGAGGAATGGAAGCCTTCATCAGAGGGCCAGGCCTTGGTGAGGATGGGGTGCGGTGAGCCTGAGACTTGGGCCTGCCCACTGGGCCAGCCTGAAGCCCTGAGGAGAAGCCGGAACTCTTGCTGGATGGTGGTTTCCTGCCCCTGTTCAGTCCCAGTTCCCTTTTGGTGAAATCCCCCAGGCGGCTGGGCCGGCTCAGCCCTCCCACCTCACCCTGAGCACTTCTCTTTCTTCTCTGCCTTGTCACTTCTCCTCCCTTGGCCCTGGAGGGGGCTTCCTCAAGGGGAGGGACCAGAAGTGAAAGTTCGCCGAGCAACTACAGTGCGCCCGGTGCTTTCAGGGGCTTGACCGCAATTGAGGCTCAGGAGCAACCCCAGGAGGCAGAGATCTGATTCCTATTTTCTAGGCGAAGAAACTGCAGCTCAGCGAGAAGTGAAGCAACCTGCCCAATGTCTCAAGTCGGGTAGAATTTGAGCTCAAACCAGTCTCCAGATCCTACAGATACTTGGCAGAAGTCAGGGGGGAACAGGACATCCTGTGTCTACATCAAAGCCCTGATGTAGTGTTGGCAAGTATAGACCAAAGAAAGGATGGGTGCATCTGGGGCTCCTATGTCCAGGAGGAGGGGTGGGAGGGGGGCAGGTTCTCCGCTTTATGGCCAGCTGCCATATATATGGCAGGGGTGGTATGATCAGTTGTCTGGGGACTGGGTAGGAAATATGACATTCACCAATCAAGGAGAGCGTGACCCCCCTGCTCAGGCTTTGGAGAGCACAGCTGGGAACAGAACTCTGTACTTGAATTAATAGTCCTGGCTTTGAATCCCAGGTCTGGCTGTTTGACCTCCAGCAACTCACTTCCCCTCTCCACACGAGAGAGGTAGACTGATAAATCTTCCCTGAGGGCCCTTCTAGCTTTGCTGTTTGTGGTTCTCAGCCTCCCTTAACCACACTGGCCAAGAGCCTTCCCAATAACTGCACAGAAGATACAGATGCAAAAACAGATGCTCAGAAGGCTGATGTCATCCAATCAAGGCCCCAAAACTTGGGAGGGCCACACAGAGGGAGAGATGCTGAAGGTGGGAACACCATGGTCCAGGATTGGACCTCAGTTCTGACATCTACAACCTGATCTTGACCCAGATCAGACTTTAGAAGCCAACTCCTGTCAACCAGATGTTCAAGAGGCCTGTTTATTAACAGATTCAAGTCCCTGCAGTGACCAGAATGCTTGTGGCGGGTCTCTGAGCCACTCCCTTTGTAAGCAGGCAAAGGGAGAAAAGAGACTTGGATTCAGATTCTAAGGGCTATTGAAAATCAGTGGTTGCTGAGAGACCCTTCCCCTTCACTGGGCTATAATGAGGATTCAGGGTGTGTAGCACAGGGCTTGGCACTCTGTGGGGGCTCGTGAGGGTACATAACTGTATTGCTTTCACGGGGACTTCAAAATACAGCAGTGCTTATGATGGACTTTGGAGCCAAATTGATTGGGGTTGTGTTTTAGCTTCCCCTTATTCGCTGTGTAGGTAGTCTTTGGGAAGTTATTTAACACTTTTGTGACTCGGTTTCATTATCTGTAAAATAGGGGTAATAATAAAACCTACCTCACAGGGTCACTAAATGAAATCAGTCATGGGACTTGTTTGGCACTGTGCCAGGCACAGAGTGAAGTGAAGTGAAGAGAAGTGAAAGTCACTCAGTCATGTCCAACTCTTTACAGTCCCATGGACTGTAGCCTGCCAGGCTCCTCTGTCCGTGGAATTGTCCAGGCCAGAATACTGTAGTGGGTGGCCATTCCCTTCTCCAGGGGAATCTTCCCAACCCAGGGATGGAACCCAGGTCTCCCGAATTGCAGGTGGATTCTTTACTGTCTGAGCCACCAGGGAAGCCCCAGGCATAGAGTAGGTGTTTAATACTTTAACGTTTTAAAACTAATAGCTATTTGCCTTCCCACCCGCTTCCCCAGACTTCTAGGAAGTCAAATTATGCTCCTAGGCATTGGTGGCTTGTAGCTGAGATGACAGCTAGCCGAGGACAAAGATTCCTGGGGGCTGTTTTCATGCAGATGCTGAGCAGAGAGGACCCTCCGCGTTCCCTTTCTCTTTTTTCTGTCTTTGTCTCTTTAGTTCTCTCTGTCTCCACCCTCTCTTTGTCAGTCTCTGTCCGTCCGTCTCTCTGTCTCTCATTTCAGTCTCTATTTGTCTCTTTGTTTCTTTCCGGCAGTGCTGTGCTGGAGCCAGCTACCTAGTACCGGCCCTGGGGAGCTGATTCTGCAAATCTCTTTCCAGCCCAGCGTTCAGCAAGTCACTTCAGTAACTTGAAATCGGCCATGGTGGGAATATTTACACCATGGAAATCAGCAAATGCTACAAATCTGGGCCTTTTTATTCCCCTGTTTCTTTTAAGAGTCAGTACACCAGCACAGCATCACCCCTGCCCCTCTGCCCACACGGTCAGCCTTGCCAGAGCTCTCCCTCTGCCTCTTTCTTGGAGGGTCTCTGGACCCCCTCCCCATTCCAGGCTTGCAGAATTCCGGGATCCCCTTAGGCTGACTTTTAAAGATGGGGGTAACATGTACCTGTGTATTGTTGGAAGTGGCGGCATCATGTCTAATGGGAACTCAAGAGATTGTATAAGTTTGAAACTCTTATCGAGAGGAGCTCTGTGTGGGTCTGTGACTGGGGGCGGGGAGGACTACATATATCTCTGGGTTTCCCGGTGGAGGCTCAGTACACCTGTGTGTGCTTGAAGGAATGGCTGGAATCCTCTGTGTCTGTGACCAGGCAGTGGAGAGAAGTGGTTCAGATCCTGGAACCAAGGGCCAGGATACCTCATCTGTGCAGCCTTGGGCAAGTTTCTAAACCACTCTGTGCCTCGGATGCCTTTGCATTAATAATAATTCTTAACCTCGTAGAGTTGTCGTGAGGATAAAATGAGGTAATATGAATAAGGTGTTTAATGCAGTGGCTGACACAGAGGAAGGCTATAATGGGAGAGGCTCTGTGTGTGTGTGTGTGTGTGTGTAGATGGGTGAAGGCTGAAGGTGTGTGTCTGTTCATAGATGTCTGTGTCTGTGAATCCGTACAGAGGAGCTCAGAGAGTCCATGTGAGGCACTGTTGTGTAGCTGAGGTGGCGGGGGTGTCTGAGAATGTGTTGGGAGGGCTCTGTGCCATCTGAGATGTGCGTGTGTCTTCCTGTGAGAAGACCTCCATTCTCACCCTGTAGACTGTGTTTTCCTCTTACCCCCATCTGTCCCCTGAGTGCCTGAAATCCCCTCCCTTGGCTCGAGATGCCCCTCCTCCACCTCTGCGTCTATTCTCTCCCTGAGCCTAACCAGCCCTGTAGCACCTTGGAGCCCTTCAGACAGTGGCTTCACCCCAGGGGAGGGGTCCTGAGGTCCTGAGGTGAAGACCTCCTCAATGGCTTGGTGAACAGGGGCTATTTTGGAGCTCAAACCACAGCCCGCCTCATAGTTCACCACATGGGTGTCACCCCCTACACATACACGGGAGAATGGTTGCAGCGGAGCATGAGACAGGCTGGTGGGTCTAAAGTGGGGATCACAAGGCACTGATGTGACAGAGCCATCAGCCAAGCAGCTAGATCCAGTGGATCCAGGAAGGCTTCCTGGAAGAGGTGAGTGGTGCTGGCTGGACAGGTGGGGCAGGACCCACAGAGAGAAGAAGGAGGATATCTATAAAGGGAACGGAACTCGGGAGTCGAGAAAGGCAAGGCGGGACACCTGTCCTGAGGGTCCTCTGGGAGAAATGAAGGCACACCGGGTTAGCCCCACCCTATCGCTCACATCCGGAGAAGGCAATGGCATCCCACTCCAGTACTCTTGCCTGGAAAATCCCATGGACGGAGGAGCCTGGTAGGCTGCAGTCCATGGGGTCACTAAGATTCGGACACGACTGAGCGACTTCACTTTCACTTTTCACTTTCATGCATTGGAGAAGGAAATGGCAATCCACTCCAGTGTTCCTGCCTGGAAAATCCCAGGGATGGGGGAACCTGCTGGGCTGCCGTCTCTGGGGTCGCACAGAGTCAGACACGACTGAAGTGACTTAGCAGCAGCAGCAGCAGAGCTCACATCTGAGGAAGTCGAGCCCTTTCCCCGGCAGTTCCTCTCTGAGTGTTGCAATGGCAGAGTTTCTGGCAGGGCGTGGAGAGCCCTTGCTCAATGACCTGCCTGCCCTGTCACTCAGAAGACACAGCTACCGGGAAAGCCTTGGCTCCCTTGGGGGCTTCCCAAGGGACCTGGTGGTCCTGACTTCTGACCTGGGCCTTTCCATGGTGTGGAACAAGCTCTGGAGGTATGTGTCCACCTTCCCCGGCTATTCAATGTAGTCCTGGGGTTGCTGGGGTTTACCCAGACCAGGAGGGGTGCCAAGGCAGAGCTCAGAGGGAGGGCTTGGTTTTAGGAGACAGTGACCAGAGACCTAGGGGGAACTGAACAGGGCTGACAGAAGTCCTGTTAGAGACCTGGGTCTAACCCAGAGATGTGCATACGTGAGTGTACGAGTCTGTTAGCCTGAGCAGGCAACCTGTGTGCACGTGCGCGTGTGCGCGCTGCCGTGCACCGGAGCTTGGGCTGGTGTGCATTAGTTGTGTTGCTGTGTGCTGGTGCTGCTGAGCCCACTCACGCAGGGGTGCGCTGTGAGTGTCGCGGGTGACTGTGCTGCCGTGTGTGCTGCTCATGTGTTGATGTGTCAGATGGAGATGAGTGTGAGAGGGCTGGTGTGGGTGGTGGGTCTTGTGTGAGGTCTTTAAGTGAGCCATGGAGGCCAGGAGGAAAAGGAAGGAGGAGTCCTGTCGGGGAAGAGCCCAGGCCCCTGGCTTCCCTGGAGAGGACGGGTGTGGGCATCTGGCCGCCAGAAGCCTGGCAGGGACTTCATCTTCCGTGTCCTCTGTCCTGCCCTCAGGTCTCCGGCCCCTCCCAAGGACCATGCCGCAGCCCCACTGACGCAGGAGTAGAGGCCTGAGGGGGGAGTGGGGGCTGAGGGCTCCCCGGGTCAGGAAATGGGGTGGCGGTGGCCTTTCTGGGCCCCACAATTCCTCACAGCCCCTTCTTCCTACAAGGGCCCTGTTGCTAGGTAACAGATGGGGGAGCGAGAGTGAGGCAGCTTGAAAGGCCAGAGGCTGGACCCACGACAGGAAATGGCCTTGATCCCCCTCTGCAGGGACTCTCCAGGTGCAGGCACACAGCCCTCACACACACTCACACATAAACATGCATCGACACACAGACATGCGCACTTGCACAGACATGCACATACCCACACGGACTGACGCAGACCTGCACACACAGATACACACATGCAGGCAGGCACAAATACTCCCACACAGGGCTACATGCATGGTCATGACACACAGATGCACTCACTCACACACACCTGCAAACACAGAGACACACACATACATGCTGATACAGAAACGCATGCATATGGACACATTCCAACAGACATGAGCACACAGAGTCGTTTCATACAAGAACGTCCACACACTCACACACACACAGACACAGACATTCACAAAGAGCTGCCTAGACACACACAAAGACATGCACCCACAAGCAAACTCACCAATACTAAGAGACACATGAAAGGCACACACACACACACACACATGCAAGCACTCTGAGGGGGGTCATAGAAACCCAACACACTGAAGCAATAGGAGGCAAAAACATATAAATAAACACAGAAACATCTCGAAACAGAAAACCAGTCCTGTGGAGGAGATATATACTCTCCAGAAACACTAAAGCAGCTGCGGGGGTGGACAGAATGGTGACCCTGCCCCGCTTTGTCCCTCACTTAGGGAGGACTTCCTCCC